>NW_027601373.1:0-222289 GCF_053455715.1 Rhinoraja longicauda
GTTTAACATTTGAGAGGTTTTGCAGGATTATTATTGCATTTTACATCGCAGGTGTTGCAATATTTCTTTAATGCAAGGCGATCACTGCATTTAACATTGCAGCAGCCTGAAAAGTCATCCTAATGCGATGCCGGGGGTAGTAAATACAATAATAATACTATAGTAATAATAATTTATATTATTAATAATAAGAATAAATCAAAGATTGATTGATTGATCGATCGTGTGGGTGGGTGGATGGATGTCAGGAATTTGAGAGATTTTGCATGATTATTACAATGATTTTAATGCATTTAATACCCCAGAACAGCTGCAATTTTGCTTTAATGCAAGGCCTGCGCTGCATTTACATTGCAGGAGGCCTAATTGCATTTAACATTTGAGAGGATTTGCAAAATTATTGCAATTAATTTTATTGCATTTAACATCCCAGGGGGTTGCAATATTGCTTTAATGCAACGCCAGCGCTGCATTTAACAATGCAGCTGCCTGCAAAGTTATCCTAATACGATGCATTAGTCGCATTTAACATTTGAGAGGTTTTGCAGGATTATTATTGCATTTCACATCGCAGGGTGTTGCAATATTTCTTTAATGCAAGGGCGATCACTGCATTTAACATTGCAGCAGCCCTGAAAAGTCATCCTAATGCGATGCATTTGTTGCATTTAACATTTGAGAGGTTTTGCAAAATTATTGCAATTAATTTAATGCATTAAACACCCACTGTGGGTCGCTAGATGACTTTAATGCAAGGCCATCACTGCATTTAACATTGCAGCAGCCCTGCAAAGTTATCCTAATACGATGCATTAGTCCCGTTTAACATTTGAGAGGTTTTGCAGGATTATTATTGCATTTTACATCGCAGGGTGTTGCAATATTTCCTTTAATGCAAGGCGATCACTGCATTTAACATTGCAGCAGCCTGAAAAGTCATCCTAATGCGATGCCGGGGGTAGTAAATACAATAATAATACTATAGTAATAATAATTTATATTATTAATAATAAGAATAAATCAAAGATTGATTGATTGATCGATCGGTGGGTGGGTGGATGGATGTCAGGAATTTGAGAGATTTTGCATGATTATTACAATGATTTTTAATGCATTTAATACCCAGAACAGCTGCAATTTTGCTTTAATGCAAGGCCTGCGCTTGCATTTAACATTGCAGGAGCCTAATTGCATTTAACATTTGAGAGGATTTGCAAAATTATTGCAATTAATTTATTGCATTTAACATCCCAGGGGGTTGCAATATTGCTTTAATGCAACGCCAGCGCTGCATTTAACAATGCAGCTGCCTGCAAAGTTATCCTAATACGATGCATTAGTCGCATTTAACATTTGAGAGGTTTTGCAGGATTATTATTGCATTTCACATCGCAGGGTGTTGCAATATTTCTTTAATGCAAGGCGATCACTGCATTTAACATTGCAGCAGCCTGAAAAGTCATCCTAATGCGATGCATTTGTTGCATTTAACATTTGAGAGGTTTTGCAAAATTATTGCAATTAATTTAATGCATTTAAACACCCACTGTGGGTCGCTAGATGACTTTAATGCAAGGCCATCACTGCATTTAACATTGCAGCAGCCTGCAAAGTTATCCTAATACGATGCATTAGTCCCGTTTAACATTTGAGAGGTTTTTGCAGGATTATTATTGCATTTTACATCGCAGGGTGTTGCAATATTTCTTTAATGCAAGGCGATCACTGCATTTAACATTGCAGCAGCCTGAAAAGTCATCCTAATGCGATGCCGGGGTTAGTAAATACAATAATAATACTATAGTAATAATAATTTATATTATTAATAATAAGAATAAATCAAAGATTGATTGATTGATCGATCGGTGGGTGGGTGGATGGATGTCAGGAATTTGAGAGATTTTGCATGATTATTACAATGATTTTAATGCATTTAATACCCCAGAACAGCTGCAATTTTGCTTTAATGCAAGGCCTGCGCTGCATTTAACATTGCAGGAGGCCTAATTGCATTTAACATTGAGAGGATTTGCAAAATTATTGCAATTAATTTTATTGCATTTAACATCCCAGGGGGTTGCAATATTGCTTTAATGCAACGCCAGCGCTGCAATTTAACAATGCAGCTGCCCTGCAAAGTTATCCTAATACGATGCATTAGTCGCATTTAACATTTGAGAGGTTTTGCAGGATTATTATTGCATTTCACATCGCAGGGTGTTGCAATATTTCTTTAATGCAAGGCGATCACTGCATTTAACATTGCAGCAGCTGAAAAGTCATCCTAATGCGATGCATTTGTTGCATTTAACATTTGAGAGGTTTTGCAAAAATTATTGCAATTAATTTAATGCATTTAACACCCACTGTGGGTCGCTAGATGACTTTAATGCAAGGCCATCACTGCATTTACATTGCAGCAGCCCTGCAAAGTTATCCTAATACGATGCATTAGTCCCGTTTAACATTTGAGAGGTTTTGCAGGATTATTATTGCATTTTACATCGCAGGGTGTTGCAATATTTCTTTAATGCAAGGCGATCACTGGCATTTAACATTGCAGCAGCCTGAAAAGTCATCCTAATGCGATGCCGGGGTAGTAAATACAATAATAATGACTATAGTAATAATAATTTTAGTTATTAATAATAAGAATAAATCAAAGATTGATTGATTGATCGATCGGTGGGTGGGTGGATGGATGTCAGGAATTTTGAGAGATTTTGCATGATTATTACAATGATTTTAATGCATTTAATTACCCCCAGAACAGCTGCAATTTTGCTTTAATGCAAGGCCTGCGCTGCATTTTACACATTGCAGGAGCCTAATTGCATTTAACATTTGAGAGGATTTGCAAAATTATTGCAATTAATTTTATTGCATTTAACATCCCAGGGGGTTTGCAATATTGCTTTAATGCAATGCCAGCGCTGCATTTAACAATGCAGCTGCCTGCAAAGTTATCCTAATACGATGCATTAGTCGCATTAACATTGAGAGGTTTTGCAGGATTATTATTGCATTTCACATCGCAGGGTGTTGCAATATTTCTTTAATGCAAGGCGATCACTGCATTAACATTGCAGCAGCCCTGAAAAGTCATCCTAATGCGATGCATTTGTTGCATTTAACATTTGAGAGGTTTGCAAAATTATTGCAATTAATTTAATGCATTAACACCCACTGTGGGTCGCTAGATGACTTTAATGCAAGGGCCATCACTGCATTTAACATTGCAGCAGCCTCGCAAGTTATCCTAATACGATGCATTAGTCCCGTTTAACATTTGAGAGGTTTTGCAGGATTATTATTGCATTTTACATCGCAGGGTGTTGCAATATTTCTTTAATGCAAGGCGATCACTGCATTTAACATTGCAGCAGCCTGAAAAGTCATCCTAATGCGATGCCGGGGTAGTAAATACAATAATAATACTATAGTAATAATAATTTATATTATTAATAATAAGAATAAATCAAAGATTGATTGATTGATCGATCGGTGGTTGGGTGGATGGATGTCAGGAATTTGAGAGATTTTGCATGATTATTACAATGATTTTTAATGCATTTAATACCCCAGAACAGCTGCAATTTTGCTTTAATGCAAGGCCCTGCGCTGCATTTAACATTGCAGGAGCCTAATTGCATTTAACATTTGAGAGGATTTGCAAAATTATTGCAATTAATTTTATTGCATTTAACATCCCAGGGGGTTGCAATATTGCTTTAATGCAACGCCAGCGCTGCATTTAACAATGCAGCTGCCTGCAAAGTTATCCTAATACGATGCATTAGTCGCATTTAACATTTGAGAGGTTTTGCAGGATTATTATTGCATTTCACATCGCAGGGTGTTGCAATATTTCTTTAATGCAAGGCGATCACTGCATTTAACATTGCAGCAGCCTGAAAAGTCATCCTAATGCGATGCATTTGTTGCATTTAACATTTGAGAGGTTTTGCAAAATTATTGCAATTAATTTAATGCATTTAACACCCACTGTGGGTCGCTAGATGACTTTAATGCAAGGCCATCCACTGCATTTAACATTGCAGCAGCCTGCAAAGTTATCCTAATACGATGCATTAGTCCGTTTAACATTTGAGAGGTTTTGCAGGATTATTATTGCATTTTACATCGCAGGGTGTTGCAATATTTCTTTAATGCAAGGCGATCACTGCATTTAACATTGCAGCAGCCTGAAAGTCATCCTAATGCGATGCCGGGGGTAGTAAATACAATAATAATACTATAGTAATAATAATTTATATTATTAATAATAAGAAAAAATCAAAGATTGATTGATTGATCGATCGGTGGTGGGGTGGATGGATGTCAGGAATTTGAGAGATTTTGCATGATTATTACAATGATTTTAATGCATTTAATACCCCAGAACAGCTGCAATTTTGCTTTAATGCAAGGCCTGCGCTGCATTTTAACATTGCAGGAGCCTAATTGCATTTAACATTTGAGAGGATTTGGCAAAATTATTGCAATTAATTTTATTGCATTTACATCCCAGGGGTTTGCAATATTGCTTTAATGCAACGCCAGCGCTGCATTTAACAATGCAGCTGCCTGCAAAGTTATCTAATACGATGCATTAGTCGCATTTAACATTTGAGAGGTTTTGCAGGATTATTATTGCATTTCACATCGCAGGTGTTGCAATATTTCTTTAATGCAAGGCGATCACTGCATTTAACATTGCAGCAGCCTGAAAAGTCATCCTAATGCGATGCATTTGTTGCATTTAACATTTGAGAGGTTTTGCAAAATTATTGCAATTAATTTAATGCATTTAACACCCACTGTGGGTCGCTAGATGACTTTAATGCAAGGCCATCACTGCATTTAACATTGCAGCAGCCTGCAAGTTATCCTAATACGATGCATTAGTCCCGTTTAACATTTGAGAGGTTTTGCAGGATTATTATTGCATTTTACATCGCAGGGTGTTGCAATATTTCTTTAATGCAAGGCGATCACTGCATTTAACATTGCAGCAGCCTGAAAAGTCATCCTAATGCGATGCCGGGGGTAGTAAATACAATAATAATACTATAGTAATAATAATTTATATTATTAATAATAAGAATAAATCAAAGATTGATTGATTGATCGATCGGTGGGTGGGTGGATGGATGTCAGGAATTTGAGAGATTTTGCATGATTATTACAATGATTTTAATGCATTTAATACCCCAGAACAGCTGCAATTTTTGCTTTAATGCAAGGCCTGCGCTGCATTTAACATTGCAGGAGCCTAATTGCATTTAACATTTGAGAGGATTTGCAAAATTATTGCAATTAATTTTATTGCATTTAACATCCAGGGGGTTGCAATATTGCTTTAATGCAACGCCAGCGCTGCATTTAACAATGCAGCTGCCTGCAAAGTATCCTAATACGATGCATTAGTCGCATTTAACATTTGAGAGGTTTTGCAGGATTATTATTGCATTTCACATCGCAGGGTGTTGCAATATTTCTTTAATGCAAGGCGATCACTGCATTTAACATTGCAGCAGCCTGAAAAGTCATCCTAATGCGATGCATTTGTTGCATTTAACATTTGAGAGGTTTTGCAAAATTATTGCAATTAATTTAATGCATTTAACACCCACTGTGGGTCGCTAGATGACTTTAATGCAAGGCCATCACTGCATTTAACATTGCAGCAGCCTGCAAAGTTATCCTAATACGATGCATTAGTCCCGTTTAACATTTGAGAGGTTTTGCAGGATTATTATTGCATTTTACATCGCAGGGTGTTGCAATATTTCTTTTAATGCAAGGCGATCACTGCATTTAACATTGCAGCAGCCTGAAAAGTCATCCTAATGCGATGCCGGGGGTAGTAAATACAATAATAATACTATAGTAATAATAATTTATATTATTAATAATAAGAATAAATCAAAGATTGATTGATTGATCGATCGGTGGGTGGGTGGATGGATGTCAGGAATTTGAGAGATTTTGCATGATTATTACAATGATTTTAATGCATTTAATACCCCAGAACAGCTGCAATTTTGCTTTAATGCAAGGCTGCGCTGCATTTAAACATTGCAGGAGCCTAATTGCATTTAACATTTGAGAGGATTTGCAAAATTATTGCAATTAATTTTATTGCATTTACATCCCAGGGGGGTTGCAATATTGCTTTAATGCAAACGCCAGCGCTGCATTTAACAATGCAGCTGCCTGCAAAGTTATCCTAATACGATGCCATTAGTCGCATTTAACATTTGAGAGGTTTTGCAGGATTATTATTGCATTTCACATCGCAGGGGTGTTGCAATATTTCTTTAATGCAAGGCGATCACTGCATTTAACATTGCAGCAGCCTGAAAAGTCATCCTAATGCGATGCATTTGTTGCATTTAACATTTGAGAGGTTTTGCAAATTATTGCAATTAATTTAATGCATTTAACACCCACTGTGGGGTCGCTAGATGACTTTAATGCAAGGCCATCACTGCATTTAACATTTGCAGCAGCCTGCAAAGTTATCCTAATACGATGCATTAGTCCCGTTTAACATTTGAGAGGTTTTGCAGGATTATTATTGCATTTTACATCGCAGGGTGTTGCAATATTTCTTTAATGCAAGGCGATCACTGCATTTAACATTGCAGCAGCCTGAAAAGTCATCCTAATGCGATGCCGGGGGTAGTAAATACAATAATAATACTATAGTAATAATAATTTATATTATTAATAATAAGAATAAATCAAAGATTGATTGATTGATCGATCGGTGGGTGGGTGGATGGATGTCAGGAATTTGAGAGATTTTGCATGATTATTACAATGATTTTAATGCATTTAATACCCCAGAACAGCTGCAATTTTGCTTTAATGCAAGGCCTGCGCTGCATTTAACATTGCAGGAGCCTAATTGCATTTAACATTTGAGAGGATTTGCAAAATTATTGCAATTAATTTTATTGCATTTAACATCCCAGGGGGTTGCAATATTGCTTTAATGCAACGCCAGCGCTGCATTTAACAATGCAGCTGCCTGCAAAGTTATCCTAATACGATGCATTAGTCGCATTAACATTTGAGAGGTTTTGCAGGATTATTATTGCATTTCACATCGCAGGGTGTTGCAATATTTCTTTAATGCAAGGCGATCACTGCATTTAACATTGCAGCAGCCTGAAAAGTCATCCTAATGCGATGCATTTGTTGCATTTAACATTGAGAGGTTTTGCAAATTATTGCAATTAATTTAATGCATTTAACACCCACTGTGGGTCGCTAGATGACTTTAATGCAAGGCCATCACTGCATTTAACATTGCAGCAGCCTGCAAAGTTATCCTAATACGATGCATTAGTCCCGTTTAACATTTGAGAGGTTTTGCAGGAATTATTATTGCATTTTACATCGCAGGGTGTTGCAATATTTCTTTAATGCAGGCGATCACTGCATTTAACATTGCAGCAGCCTGAAAAGTCATCCTAATGCGATGCCGGGGGGTAGTAAATACAATAATAATACTATAGTAATAATAATTTATATTATTAATAATAAGAATAAATCAAAGATTGATTGATTGATCGATCGGTGGGTGGGTGGATGGATGTCAGGAATTTGAGAGATTTTGCATGATTATTACAATGATTTTAAAGCATTTAATACCCCAGAACAGCTGCAATTTTGCTTTAATGCAAGGCCTGCGCTGCATTTAACATTGCAGGAGCCTAATTGCATTTAACATTTGAGAGGATTTGCAAATTATTGCAATTAATTTTATTGCATTTAACATCCCAGGGGGTTGCAATATTGCTTTAATGCAACGCCAGCGCTGCATTTAACAATGCAGCTGCCTGCAAAGTTATCCTAATACGATGCATTAGTCGCATTTAACATTTGAGAGGTTTTGCAGGATTATTATTGCATTTCACATCGCAGGGTGTTGGCAATATTTCTTTAATGCAAGGCGATCACTGCATTTAACATTGCAGCAGCCTGAAAAGTCATCCTAATGCGATGCATTTGTTGCATTTAACATTTGAGAGGTTTTGCAAAATTATTGCAATTAATTTAATGCATTTAACACCCACTGTGGGTCGCTAGATGACTTTAATGCAAGGCCATCACTGCATTTAACATTGCAGCAGCCTGCAAAGTTATCCTAATACGATGCATTAGTCCCGTTTAACATTTGAGAGGTTTTGCAGGATTATTATTGCATTTTACATCGCAGGGTGTTGCAATATTTCTTTAATGCAAGGCGATCACTGCATTTAACATTGCAGCAGCCTGAAAAGTCATCCTAATGCGATGCCGGGGGTAGTAAATACAATAATAATACTATAGTAATAATAATTTATATTATTAATAATAAGAATAAATCAAAGATTGATTGATTGATCGATCGGTGGGTGGGTGGATGGATGTCAGGAATTTGAGAGATTTTGCATGATTATTACAATGATTTTAATGCATTTAATACCCCCAGAACAGCTGCAATTTTGCTTTAATGCAAGGCCTGCGCTGCATTTAACATTGCAGGAGCCTAATTGCATTTAACATTTGAGAGGATTTGCAAAATTATTGCAATTAATTTTATTGCATTTAACATCCCAGGGGGTTGCAATATTGCTTTAATGCAACGCCAGCGCTGCATTTAACAATGCAGCTGCCTGCAAAGTTATCCTAATACGATGCATTAGTCGCATTTAACATTGAGAGGTTTTGCAGGATTATTATTGCATTTCACATCGCAGGTGTTGCAATATTTCTTTAATGCAAGGCGATCACTGCATTTAACATTGCAGCAGCCTGAAAAGTCATCCTAATGCGATGCATTTGTTGCATTTAACATTTGAGAGGTTTTGCAAAATTATTGCAATTAATTTAATGCATTTAACACCCACTGTGGGTCGCTAGATGACTTTAATGCAAGGCCATCACTGCATTTAACATTGCAGCAGCCTGCAAAGTTATCCTAATACGATGCATTAGTCCCGTTTAACATTTGAGAGGTTTTGCAGGATTATTATTGCATTTTACATCGCAGGGTGTTGCAATATTTCTTTAATGCAAGGCGATCACTGCATTTAACATTGCAGCAGCCTGAAAAGTCATCCTAATGCGATGCCGGGGGTAGTAAATACAATAATAATACTATAGTAATAATAATTTATATTATTAATAATAAGAATAAATCAAAGATTGATTGATTGATCGATCGGTGGGTGGGTGGATGGATGTCAGGAATTTGAGAGATTTTGCATGATTATTACAATGATTTTAATGCATTTAATACCCCAGGAACAGCTGCAATTTTGCTTTAATGCAAGGCCTGCGCTGCATTTAACATTGCAGGAGCCTAATTGCATTTAACATTTGAGAGGATTTGCAAAATTATTGCAATTAATTTTATTGCATTTAACATCCCAGGGGGTTGCAATATTGCTTTAATGCAACGCCAGCGCTGCATTTAACAATGCAGCTGCCTGCAAAGTTATCCTAATACGATGCATTAGTCGCATTAACATTTGAGAGGTTTTGCAGGATTATTATTGCATTTCACATCGCAGGGTGTTGCAATATTTCTTTAATGCAAGGCGATCACTGCATTTAACATTGCAGCAGCCTGAAAAGTCATCCTAATGCGATGCATTTGTTGCATTTAACATTTGAGAGGTTTTGCAAAATTATTGCAATTAATTTAATGCATTTAACACCCACTGTGGGTCGCTAGATGACTTTAATGCAAGGCCATCACTGCATTTAACATTGCAGCAGCCTGCAAAGTTATCCTAATACGATGCATTAGTCCCGTTTAACATTTGAGAGGTTTTGCAGGATTATTATTGCATTTTACATCGCAGGGTGTTGCAATATTTCTTTAATGCAAGGCGATCACTGCATTTAACATTGCAGCAGCTGAAAAGTCATCCTAATGCGATGCCGGGGGTAGTAAATACAATAATAATACTATAGTAATAATAATTTATATTATTAATAATAAGAATAATCAAAGATTGATTGATTGATCGATCGGTGGGTGGGTGGATGGATGTCAGAATTTGAGAGATTTTGCATGATTATTACAATGATTTTAATGCATTTAATACCCCAGAACAGCTGCAATTTTGCTTTAATGCAAGGCCTGCGCTGCATTTAACATTGCAGGAGCCTAATTGCATTTAACATTTGAGAGGATTTGCAAAAATTATTGCAATTAATTTTATTGCATTTAACATCCCAGGGGGGTTGCAATATTGCTTTAATGCAACGCCAGCGCTGCATTTAACAATGCAGCTGCCTGCAAAGTTATCCTAATACGATGCATTAGTCGCATTTAACATTTGAGAGGTTTTGCAGGATTATTATTGCATTTCACATCGCAGGGTGTTGCAATATTTCTTTAATGCAAGGCGATCACTGCATTTAACATTGCAGCAGCCTGAAAAGTCATCCTAATGCGATGCATTTGTTGCATTTAACATTTGAGAGGTTTTGCAAAATTATTGCAATTAATTTAATGCATTTAACACCCACTGTGGGTCGCTAGATGACTTTAATGCAAGGCCATCACTGCATTTAACATTGCAGCAGCCTGCAAAGTTATCCTAATACGATGCATTAGTCCCGTTTAACATTTGAGAGGTTTTGCAGGATTATTATTGCATTTTACATCGCAGGGTGTTGCAATATTTCTTTAATGCAAGGCGATCACTGCATTTAACATTGCAGCAGCCTGAAAAGTCATCCTAATGCGATGCCGGGGGTAGTAAATACAATAATAATACTATAGTAATAATAATTTATATTATTAATAATAAGAATAAATCAAAGATTGATTGATTGATCGATCGGTGGGTGGGTGGATGGATGTCAGGAATTTGAGAGATTTTGCATGATTATTACAATGATTTTAATGCATTTAATACCCCAGAACAGCTGCAATTTTGCTTTAATGCAAGGGCCTGCGCTGCATTTAACATTGCAGGAGCCTAATTGCATTTAACATTTGAGAGGATTTGCAAAATTATTGCAATTAATTTTATTGCATTTAACATCCCAGGGGGTTGCAATATTGCTTTAATGCAACGCCAGCGCTGCATTTAACAATGCAGCTGCCTGCAAAGTTATCCTAATACGATGCATTAGTCGCATTTAACATTTGAGAGGTTTTGCAGGATTATTATTGCATTTCACATCGCAGGGTGTTGCAATATTTCTTTAATGCAGGCGATCACTGCATTTAACATTGCAGCAGCCTGAAAAGTCATCCTAATGCGATGCATTTGTTGCATTTAACATTTGAGAGGTTTTGCAAAATTATTGCAATTAATTTAATGCATTTAACACCCACTGTGGGTCGCTAGATGACTTTAATGCAAGGCCATCACTGCATTTAACATTGCAGCAGCCTGCAAAGTTATCCTAATACGATGCATTAGTCCCGTTTAACATTTGAGAGGTTTTGCAGGATTATTATTGCATTTTACATCGCAGGGTGTTGCAATATTTCTTTAATGCAAGGCGATCACTGCATTTAACATTGCAGCAGCCTGAAAAGTCATCCTAATGCGATGCCGGGGGTAGTAAATACAATAATAATACTATAGTAATAATAATTTATATTATTAATAATAAGAATAAATCAAAGATTGATTGATTGATCGATCGGTGGGTGGGTGGATGGATGTCAGGAATTGAGAGATTTTGCATGATTATTACAATGATTTTAATGCATTTAATACCCCAGAACAGCTGCAATTTTGCTTTAATGCAAGGCCTGCGCTGCATTTAACATTGCAGGAGCCTAATTGCATTTAACATTTGAGAGGATTTGCAAAATTATTGCAATTAATTTTATTGCATTTAACATCCCAGGGGGTTGCAATATTGCTTTAATGCAACGCCAGCGCTGCATTTAACAATGCAGCTGCCTGCAAAGTTATCCTAATACGATGCATTAGTCGCATTTAACATTTGAGAGGTTTTGCAGGATTATTATTGCATTTCACATCGCAGGGTGTTGCAATATTTCTTTAATGCAAGGCGATCACTGCATTTAACATTGCAGCAGCCTGAAAAGTCATCCTAATGCGATGCATTTGTTGCATTTAACATTTGAGAGGTTTTGCAAAATTATTGCAATTAATTTAATGCATTTAACACCCACTGTGGGTCGCTAGATGACTTTAATGCAAGGCCATCACTGCATTTAACATTGCAGCAGCCTGCAAAGTTATCCTAATACGATGCATTAGTCCCGTTTAACATTTGAGAGGTTTTGCAGGATTATTATTGCATTTTACATCGCAGGGTGTTGCAATATTTCTTTAATGCAAGGCGATCACTGCATTTAACATTGCAGCAGCCTGAAAGTCATCCTAATGCGATGCCGGGGGTAGTAAATACAATAATAATACTATAGTAATAATAATTTATATTATTAATAATAAGAATAAATCAAAGATTGATTGATTGATCGATCGGTGGGTGGGTGATGGATGTCAGGAATTTGAGAGATTTTGCATGATTATTACAATGATTTTAATGCATTTAATACCCCAGAACAGCTGCAATTTTGCTTTAATGCAAGGCCTGCGCTGCATTTAACATTGCAGGAGCCTAATTGCATTTAACATTTGAGAGGATTTGCAAAATTATTGCAATTAATTTTATTGCATTTAACATCCCAGGGGGTTGCAATATTGCTTTAAATGCAACGCCAGCGCTGCATTTAACAATGCAGCTGCCTGCAAAGTTATCCTAATACGATGCATTAGTCGCATTTAACATTTGAGAGGTTTTGCAGGATTATTATTGCATTTCACATCGCAGGGTGTTGCAATATTTCTTTAATGCAAGGCGATCACTGCATTTAACATTGCAGCAGCCTGAAAAGTCATCCTAATGCGATGCATTTGTTGCATTTAACATTTGAGAGGTTTTGCAAAATTATTGCAATTAATTTAATGCATTTAACACCCACTGTGGGTCGCTAGATGACTTTAATGCAAGGCCATCACTGCATTTAACATTGCAGCAGCCTGCAAAGTTATCCTAATACGATGCATTAGTCCCGTTTAACATTTGAGAGGTTTTGCAGGATTATTATTGCATTTTACATCGCAGGGTGTTGCAATATTTCTTTAATGCAAGGCGATCACTGCATTTAACATTGCAGCAGCCTGAAAAGTCATCCTAATGCGATGCCGGGGGTAGTAAATACAATAATAATACTATAGTAATAATAATTTATATTATTAATAATAAGAATAAATCAAAGATTGATTGATTGATCGATCGGTGGGTGGGTGGATGGATGTCAGGAATTTGAGAGATTTTGCATGATTATTACAATGATTTTAATGCATTTAATACCCCAGAACAGCTGCAATTTTGCTTTAATGCAAGGCCTGCGCTGCATTTAACATTGCAGGAGCCTAATTGCATTTAACATTTGAGAGGATTTGCAAAATTATTGCAATTAATTTTATTGCATTTAACATCCCAGGGGGTTGCAATATTGCTTTAATGCAACGCCAGCGCTGCATTTAACAATGCAGCTGCCTGCAAAGTTATCCTAATACGATGCATTAGTCGCATTTAACATTTGAGAGGTTTTGCAGGATTATTATTGCATTTCACATCGCAGGGTGTTGCAATATTTCTTTAATGCAAGGCGATCACTGCATTTAACATTGCAGCAGCCTGAAAAGTCATCCTAATGCGATGCATTTGTTGCATTTAACATTTGAGAGGTTTTGCAAAATTATTGCAATTAATTTAATGCATTTAACACCCACTGTGGGTCGCTAGATGACTTTAATGCAAGGCCATCACTGCATTTAACATTGCAGCAGCCTGCAAAGTTATCCTAATACGATGCATTAGTCCCGTTTAACATTTGAGAGGTTTTGCAGGATTATTATTGCATTTTACATCGCAGGGTGTTGCAATATTTCTTTAATGCAAGGCGATCACTGCATTTAACATTGCAGCAGCCTGAAAAGTCATCCTAATGCGATGCCGGGGGTAGTAAATACAATAATAATACTATAGTAATAATAATTTATATTATTAATAATAAGAATAAATCAAAGATTGATTGATTGATCGATCGGTGGGTGGTGGATGGATGTCAGGAATTTGAGAGATTTTGCATGATTATTACAATGATTTTAATGCATTTAATACCCCAGAACAGCTGCAATTTTGCTTTAATGCAAGGCCTGCGCTGCATTTAACATTGCAGGAGCCTAATTGCATTTAACATTTGAGAGGATTTGCAAAATTATTGCAATTAATTTTATTGCATTTAACATCCCAGGGGGTTGCAATATTGCTTTAATGCAACGCCAGCGCTGCATTTAACAATGCAGCTGCCTGCAAAGTTATCCTAATACGATGCATTAGTCGCATTTAACATTTGAGAGGTTTTGCAGGATTATTATTGCATTTCACATCGCAGGGTGTTGCAATATTTCTTTAATGCAAGGCGATCACTGCATTTAACATTGCAGCAGCCTGAAAAGTCATCCTAATGCGATGCATTTGTTGCATTTAACATTTGAGAGGTTTTGCAAAATTATTGCAATTAATTTAATGCATTTAACACCCACTGTGGGTCGCTAGATGACTTTAATGCAAGGCCATCACTGCATTTAACATTGCAGCAGCCTGCAAAGTTATCCTAATACGATGCATTAGTCCCGTTTAACATTTGAGAGGTTTTGCAGGATTATTATTGCATTTTACATCGCAGGGTGTTGCAATATTTCTTTAATGCAAGGCGATCACTGCATTTAACATTGCAGCAGCCTGAAAAGTCATCCTAATGCGATGCCGGGGGTAGTAAATACAATAATAATACTATAGTAATAATAATTTATATTATTAATAATAAGAATAAATCAAAGATTGATTGATTGATCGATCGGTGGGTGGGTGGATGGATGTCAGGAATTTGAGAGATTTTGCATGATTATTACAATGATTTTAATGCGTTTTAATAACCCAGAACAGCTGCAATTTTGCTTTAATGCAAGGCCTGCGCTGCATTTAACATTGCAGGAGCCTAATTGCATTTAACATTTGAGAGGATTTGCAAAATTATTGCAATTAATTTTATTGCATTTAACATCCCAGGGGGTTGCAATATTGCTTTAATGCAACGCCAGCGCTGCATTTAACAATGCAGCAGCCTGCAAAGTTATCCTAATACGATGCATTAGTCGCATTTAACATTTGAGAGGTTTTGCAGGATTATTATTGCATTTCACATCGCAGGGTGTTGCAATATTTCTTTAATGCAAGGCGATCACTGCATTTAACATTGCAGCAGCCTGAAAAGTCATCCTAATGCGATGCATTTGTTGCATTTAACATTTGAGAGTTTTGCAAAATTATTGCAATTAATTTAATGCATTTAACACCCACTGTGGGTCGCTAGATGACTTTAATGCAAGGCATCACTGCATTTAACATTGCAGCAGCCTGCAAAGTTATCCTAATACGATGCATTAGTCCCGTTAACATTTGAGAGGTTTTGCAGGATTATTAATTGCATTTCACATCGCAGGGTGTTGCAATATTTCTTTAATGCAAGGCGATCACTGCATTTAACATTGCAGCAGCCTGAAAAGTCATCCTAATGCGATGCCGGGGGTAGTAAATACAATAATAATACTATAGTAATAATAATTTATATTATTAATAATAAGAATAAATCAAAGATTGATTGATCGATCGGTGGGTGGGTGGGTGGATGGATGTCAGGAATTTGAGAGATTTTGCATGATTATTACAATGATTTTAATGCGTTTAATACCCCAGAACAGCTGCAATTTTGCTTTAATGCAAGGCCTGCGCTGCATTTAACATTGCAGGAGCCTAATTGCATTTAACATTTGAGAGGATTTGCAAAATTATTGCAATTAATTTTATTGCATTTAACATCCCAGGGGTTGCAATATTGCTTTAATGCAACGCCAGCGCTGCATTTAACAATGCAGCAGCCTGCAAAGTTATCCTAATACGATGCATTAGTCGCATTTAACATTTGAGAGGTTTTGCAGGATTATTATTATTGCATTTCACATCGCAGGGTGTTGCAATATTTCTTTAATGCAAGGCGATCACTGCATTTAACATTGCAGCAGCCTGAAAAGTCATCCTAATGCGATGCATTTGTTGCATTTAACATTTGAGAGGTTTTGCAAAATTATTGCAATTAATTTAATGCATATAACATCCATTGGGGGTCGCTAGATGACTTTAATGCAAGGCCATCACTGCATTTAACATTGCAGTAGCCTGCAAAGTTATCCTAATACGATGCATTAGTCACGTTTAACATTTGAGAGGTTTTGCAGGATTATTATTGCATTTCACATCGCAGGGTGTTGCAATATTTCTTTAATGCAAGGCGATCACTGCATTTAACATTGCAGCAGCCTGAAAAGTCATCCTAATGCGATGCCGGGGGTAGTAAATACAATAATAATACTATAGTAATAATAATTTATATTATTAATAATAAGAATAAATCAAAGATTGATTGATCGATCGGTGGGTGGGTGGGTGGATGGATGTCAGGAATTTGAGAGATTTTGCATGATTATTACAATGATTTTAATGCGTTTAATACCCCAGAACAGCTGCAATTTTGCTTTAATGCAAGGCCTGCGCTGCATTTAACATTGCAGGAGCCTAATTGCATTTAACATTTGAGAGGATTTGCAAAATTATTGCAATTAATTTTATTGCATTTAACATCCCAGGGGTTGCAATATTGCTTTAATGCAACGCCAGCGCTGCATTTAACAATGCAGCAGCCTGCAAAGTTATCCTAATACGATGCATTAGTCGCATTTAACATTTGAGAGGTTTTGCAGGATTATTATTATTGCATTTCACATCGCAGGGTGTTGCAATATTTCTTTAATGCAAGGCGATCACTGCATTTAACATTGCAGCAGCCTGAAAAGTCATCCTAATGCGATGCATTTGTTGCATTTAACATTTGAGAGGTTTTGCAAAATTATTGCAATTAATTTAATGCATATAACATCCATTGGGGGTCGCTAGATGACTTTAATGCAAGGCCATCACTGCATTTAACATTGCAGTAGCCTGCAAAGTTATCCTAATACGATGCATTAGTCACGTTTAACATTTGAGAGGTTTTGCAGGATTATTATTGCATTTCACATCGCAGGGTGTTGCAATATTTCTTTAATGCAAGGCGATCACTGCATTTAACATTGCAGCAGCCTGAAAAGTCATCCTAATGCGATGCCGTGGGTAGTAAATACAATAATAATACTATAGTAATAATAATTTATATTATTAATAATAAGAATATATCGAAGATTGATTGATTGATCGATCGGTGGGTGGGTGGATGGATGTCAGGAATTTGAGAGATTTTGCATGATTATTACAATGATTTTAATGCGTTTAATACCCCAGAACAGCTGCAATTTTGCTTTAATGCAAGGCCTGCGCTGCATTTAACATTGCAGGAGCCTAATTGCATTTAACATTTGAGAGGATTTGCAAAATTATTGCAATTAATTTTATTGCATTTAACATCCCAGGGGGTTGCAATATTGCTTTAATGCAACGCCAGCGCTGCATTTAACAATGCAGCAGCCTGCAAAGTTATCCTAATACGATGCATTAGTCGCATTTAACATTTGAGAGGTTTTGCAGGATTATTATTATTGCATTTCACATCGCAGGGTGTTGCAATATTTCTTTAATGCAAGGCGATCACTGCATTTAACATTGCAGCAGCCTGAAAAGTCATCCTAATGCGATGCATTTGTTGCATTTAACATTTGAGAGGTTTTGCAAAATTATTGCAATTAATTTAATGCATATAACATCCATTGGGGGTCGCTAGATGACTTTAATGCAAGGCCATCACTGCATTTAACATTGCAGTAGCCTGCAAAGTTATCCTAATACGATGCATTAGTCACGTTTAACATTTGAGAGGTTTTGCAGGATTATTATTGCATTTCACATCGCAGGGTGTTGCAATATTTCTTTAATGCAAGGCGATCACTGCATTTAACATTGCAGCAGCCTGAAAAGTCATCCTAATGCGATGCCGGGGGTAGTAAATACAATAATAATGCTATAGTAATAATAATTTATATTATTAATAATAAGAATAAATCAAAGATTGATTGATCGATCGGTGGGTGGGTGGGTGGATGGATGTCAGGAATTTGAGAGATTTTGCATGATTATTACAATGATTTTAATGCGTTTAATACCCCAGAACAGCTGCAATTTTGCTTTAATGCAAGGCCTGCGCTGCATTTAACATTGCAGGAGCCTAATTGCATTTAACATTTGAGAGGATTTGCAAAATTATTGCAATTAATTTTATTGCATTTAACATCCCAGGGGTTGCAATATTGCTTTAATGCAACGCCAGCGCTGCATTTAACAATGCAGCAGCCTGCAAAGTTATCCTAATACGATGCATTAGTCGCATTTAACATTTGAGAGGTTTTGCAGGATTATTATTATTGCATTTCACATCGCAGGGTGTTGCAATATTTCTTTAATGCAAGGCGATCACTGCATTTAACATTGCAGCAGCCTGAAAAGTCATCCTAATGCGATGCATTTGTTGCATTTAACATTTGAGAGGTTTTGCAAAATTATTGCAATTAATTTAATGCATATAACATCCATTGGGGGTCGCTAGATGACTTTAATGCAAGGCCATCACTGCATTTAACATTGCAGTAGCCTGCAAAGTTATCCTAATACGATGCATTAGTCACGTTTAACATTTGAGAGGTTTTGCAGGATTATTATTGCATTTCACATCGCAGGGTGTTGCAATATTTCTTTAATGCAAGGCGATCACTGCATTTAACATTGCAGCAGCCTGAAAAGTCATCCTAATGCGATGCCGGGGGTAGTAAATACAATAATAATACTATAGTAATAATAATTTATATTATTAATAATAAGAATAAATCAAAGATTGATTGATTGATCGATCGGTGGGTGGGTGGATGGATGTCAGGAATTTGAGAGATTTTGCATGATTATTACAATGATTTTAATGCGTTTAATACCCCAGAACAGCTGCAATTTTGCTTTAATGCAAGGCCTGCGCTGCATTTAACATTGCAGGAGCCTAATTGCATTTAACATTTGAGAGGATTTGCAAAATTATTGCAATTAATTTTATTGCATTTAACATCCCAGGGGGTTGCAATATTGCTTTAATGCAACGCCAGCGCTGCATTTAACAATGCAGCAGCCTGCAAAGTTATCCTAATACGATGCATTAGTCGCATTTAACATTTGAGAGGTTTTGCAGGATTATTATTATTGCATTTCACATCGCAGGGTGTTGCAATATTTCTTTAATGCAAGGCGATCACTGCATTTAACATTGCAGCAGCCTGAAAAGTCATCCTAATGTGATGCATTTGTTGCATTTAACATTTGAGAGGTTTTGCAAAATTATTGCAATTAATTTAATGCATATAACATCCATTGGGGGTCGCTAGATGACTTTAATGCAAGGCCATCACTGCATTTAACATTGCAGTAGCCTGCAAAGTTATCCTAATACGATGCATTAGTCACGTTTAACATTTGAGAGGTTTTGCAGGATTATTATTGCATTTCACATCGCAGGGTGTTGCAATATTTCTTTAATGCAAGGCGATCACTGCATTTAACATTGCAGCAGCCTGAAAAGTCATCCTAATGCGATGCCGGGGGTAGTAAATACAATAATAATACTATAGTAATAATAATTTATATTATTAATAATAAGAATAAATCAAAGATTGATTGATTGATCGATCGGTGGGTGGGTGGATGGATGTCAGGAATTTGAGAGATTTTGCATGATTATTACAATGATTTTAATGCGTTTAATACCCCAGAACAGCTGCAATTTTGCTTTAATGCAAGGCCTGCGCTGCATTTAACATTGCAGGAGCCTAATTGCATTTAACATTTGAGAGGATTTGCAAAATTATTGCAATTAATTTTATTGCATTTAACATCCCAGGGGGTTGCAATATTGCTTTAATGCAACGCCAGCGCTGCATTTAACAATGCAGCAGCCTGCAAAGTTATCCTAATACGATGCATTAGTCGCATTTAACATTTGAGAGGTTTTGCAGGATTATTATTATTGCATTTCACATCGCAGGGTGTTGCAATATTTCTTTAATGCAAGGCGATCACTGCATTTAACATTGCAGCAGCCTGAAAAGTCATCCTAATGTGATGCATTTGTTGCATTTAACATTTGAGAGGTTTTGCAAAATTATTGCAATTAATTTAATGCATATAACATCCATTGGGGGTCGCTAGATGACTTTAATGCAAGGCCATCACTGCATTTAACATTGCAGTAGCCTGCAAAGTTATCCTAATACGATGCATTAGTCACGTTTAACATTTGAGAGGTTTTGCAGGATTATTATTGCATTTCACATCGCAGGGTGTTGCAATATTTCTTTAATGCAAGGCGATCACTGCATTTAACATTGCAGCAGCCTGAAAAGTCATCCTAATGCGATGCCGGGGGTAGTAAATACAATAATAATACTATAGTAATAATAATTTATATTATTAATAATAAGAATAAATCAAAGATTGATTGATTGATCGATCGGTGGGTGGGTGGATGGATGTCAGGAATTTGAGAGATTTTGCATGATTATTACAATGATTTTAATGCGTTTAATACCCCAGAACAGCTGCAATTTTGCTTTAATGCAAGGCCTGCGCTGCATTTAACATTGCAGGAGCCTAATTGCATTTAACATTTGAGAGGATTTGCAAAATTATTGCAATTAATTTTATTGCATTTAACATCCCAGGGGGTTGCAATATTGCTTTAATGCAACGCCAGCGCTGCATTTAACAATGCAGCAGCCTGCAAAGTTATCCTAATACGATGCATTAGTCGCATTTAACATTTGAGAGGTTTTGCAGGATTATTATTATTGCATTTCACATCGCAGGGTGTTGCAATATTTCTTTAATGCAAGGCGATCACTGCATTTAACATTGCAGCAGCCTGAAAAGTCATCCTAATGTGATGCATTTGTTGCATTTAACATTTGAGAGGTTTTGCAAAATTATTGCAATTAATTTAATGCATATAACATCCATTGGGGGTCGCTAGATGACTTTAATGCAAGGCCATCACTGCATTTAACATTGCAGTAGCCTGCAAAGTTATCCTAATACGATGCATTAGTCACGTTTAACATTTGAGAGGTTTTGCAGGATTATTATTGCATTTCACATCGCAGGGTGTTGCAATATTTCTTTAATGCAAGGCGATCACTGCATTTAACATTGCAGCAGCCTGAAAAGTCATCCTAATGCGATGCCGGGGGTAGTAAATACAATAATAATACTATAGTAATAATAATTTATATTATTAATAATAAGAATAAATCAAAGATTGATTGATTGATCGATCGGTGGGTGGGTGGATGGATGTCAGGAATTTGAGAGATTTTGCATGATTATTACAATGATTTTAATGCGTTTAATACCCCAGAACAGCTGCAATTTTGCTTTAATGCAAGGCCTGCGCTGCATTTAACATTGCAGGAGCCTAATTGCATTTAACATTTGAGAGGATTTGCAAAATTATTGCAATTAATTTTATTGCATTTAACATCCCAGGGGGTTGCAATATTGCTTTAATGCAACGCCAGCGCTGCATTTAACAATGCAGCAGCCTGCAAAGTTATCCTAATACGATGCATTAGTCGCATTTAACATTTGAGAGGTTTTGCAGGATTATTATTATTGCATTTCACATCGCAGGGTGTTGCAATATTTCTTTAATGCAAGGCGATCACTGCATTTAACATTGCAGCAGCCTGAAAAGTCATCCTAATGTGATGCATTTGTTGCATTTAACATTTGAGAGGTTTTGCAAAATTATTGCAATTAATTTAATGCATATAACATCCATTGGGGGTCGCTAGATGACTTTAATGCAAGGCCATCACTGCATTTAACATTGCAGTAGCCTGCAAAGTTATCCTAATACGATGCATTAGTCACGTTTAACATTTGAGAGGTTTTGCAGGATTATTATTGCATTTCACATCGCAGGGTGTTGCAATATTTCTTTAATGCAAGGCGATCACTGCATTTAACATTGCAGCAGCCTGAAAAGTCATCCTAATGCGATGCCGGGGGTAGTAAATACAATAATAATACTATAGTAATAATAATTTATATTATTAATAATAAGAATAAATCAAAGATTGATTGATTGATCGATCGGTGGGTGGGTGGATGGATGTCAGGAATTTGAGAGATTTTGCATGATTATTACAATGATTTTAATGCGTTTAATACCCCAGAACAGCTGCAATTTTGCTTTAATGCAAGGCCTGCGCTGCATTTAACATTGCAGGAGCCTAATTGCATTTAACATTTGAGAGGATTTGCAAAATTATTGCAATTAATTTTATTGCATTTAACATCCCAGGGGGTTGCAATATTGCTTTAATGCAACGCCAGCGCTGCATTTAACAATGCAGCAGCCTGCAAAGTTATCCTAATACGATGCATTAGTCGCATTTAACATTTGAGAGGTTTTGCAGGATTATTATTATTGCATTTCACATCGCAGGGTGTTGCAATATTTCTTTAATGCAAGGCGATCACTGCATTTAACATTGCAGCAGCCTGAAAAGTCATCCTAATGTGATGCATTTGTTGCATTTAACATTTGAGAGGTTTTGCAAAATTATTGCAATTAATTTAATGCATATAACATCCATTGGGGGTCGCTAGATGACTTTAATGCAAGGCCATCACTGCATTTAACATTGCAGTAGCCTGCAAAGTTATCCTAATACGATGCATTAGTCACGTTTAACATTTGAGAGGTTTTGCAGGATTATTATTGCATTTCACATCGCAGGGTGTTGCAATATTTCTTTAATGCAAGGCGATCACTGCATTTAACATTGCAGCAGCCTGAAAAGTCATCCTAATGCGATGCCGGGGGTAGTAAATACAATAATAATACTATAGTAATAATAATTTATATTATTAATAATAAGAATAAATCAAAGATTGATTGATTGATCGATCGGTGGGTGGGTGGATGGATGTCAGGAATTTGAGAGATTTTGCATGATTATTACAATGATTTTAATGCGTTTAATACCCCAGAACAGCTGCAATTTTGCTTTAATGCAAGGCCTGCGCTGCATTTAACATTGCAGGAGCCTAATTGCATTTAACATTTGAGAGGATTTGCAAAATTATTGCAATTAATTTTATTGCATTTAACATCCCAGGGGGTTGCAATATTGCTTTAATGCAACGCCAGCGCTGCATTTAACAATGCAGCAGCCTGCAAAGTTATCCTAATACGATGCATTAGTCGCATTTAACATTTGAGAGGTTTTGCAGGATTATTATTATTGCATTTCACATCGCAGGGTGTTGCAATATTTCTTTAATGCAAGGCGATCACTGCATTTAACATTGCAGCAGCCTGAAAAGTCATCCTAATGCGATGCATTTGTTGCATTTAACATTTGAGAGGTTTTGCAAAATTATTGCAATTAATTTAATGCATATAACATCCATTGGGGGTCGCTAGATGACTTTAATGCAAGGCCATCACTGCATTTAACATTGCAGTAGCCTGCAAAGTTATCCCAATACGATGCATTAGTCACGTTTAACATTTGAGAGGTTTTGCAGGATTATTATTGCATTTCACATCGCAGGGTGTTGCAATATTTCTTTAATGCAAGGCGATCACTGCATTTAACATAGCAGCAGCCTGAAAAGTCATCCTAATGCGATGCCGGGGGTAGTAAATACAATAATAATACTATAGTAATAATAATTTATATTATTAATAATAAGAATAAATCAAAGATTGATTGATCGATCGGTGGGTGGGTGGGTGGATGGATGTCAGGAATTTGAGAGATTTTGCATGATTATTACAATGATTTTAATGCGTTTAATACCCCAGAACAGCTGCAATTTTGCTTTAATGCAAGGCCTGCGCTGCATTTAACATTGCAGGAGCCTAATTGCATTTAACATTTGAGAGGATTTGCAAAATTATTGCAATTAATTTTATTGCATTTAACATCCCAGGGGTTGCAATATTGCTTTAATGCAACGCCAGCGCTGCATTTAACAATGCAGCAGCCTGCAAAGTTATCCTAATACGATGCATTAGTCGCATTTAACATTTGAGAGGTTTTGCAGGATTATTATTATTGCATTTCACATCGCAGGGTGTTGCAATATTTCTTTAATGCAAGGCGATCACTGCATTTAACATTGCAGCAGCCTGAAAAGTCATCCTAATGCGATGCATTTGTTGCATTTAACATTTGAGAGGTTTTGCAAAATTATTGCAATTAATTTAATGCATATAACATCCATTGGGGGTCGCTAGATGACTTTAATGCAAGGCCATCACTGCATTTAACATTGCAGTAGCCTGCAAAGTTATCCTAATACGATGCATTAGTCACGTTTAACATTTGAGAGGTTTTGCAGGATTATTATTGCATTTCACATCGCAGGGTGTTGCAATATTTCTTTAATGCAAGGCGATCACTGCATTTAACATTGCAGCAGCCTGAAAAGTCATCCTAATGCGATGCCGGGGGTAGTAAATACAATAATAATACTATAGTAATAATAATTTATATTATTAATAATAAGAATAAATCAAAGATTGATTGATTGATCGATCGGTGGGTGGGTGGATGGATGTCAGGAATTTGAGAGATTTTGCATGATTATTACAATGATTTTAATGCGTTTAATACCCCAGAACAGCTGCAATTTTGCTTTAATGCAAGGCCTGCGCTGCATTTAACATTGCAGGAGCCTAATTGCATTTAACATTTGAGAGGATTTGCAAAATTATTGCAATTAATTTTATTGCATTTAACATCCCAGGGGGTTGCAATATTGCTTTAATGCAACGCCAGCGCTGCATTTAACAATGCAGCAGCCTGCAAAGTTATCCTAATACGATGCATTAGTCGCATTTAACATTTGAGAGGTTTTGCAGGATTATTATTATTGCATTTCACATCGCAGGGTGTTGCAATATTTCTTTAATGCAAGACGATCACTGCATTTAACATTGCAGCAGCCTGAAAAGTCATCCTAATGCGATGCATTTGTTGCATTTAACATTTGAGAGGTTTTGCAAAATTATTGCAATTAATTTAATGCATATAACATCCATTGGGGGTCGCTAGATGACTTTAATGCAAGGCCATCACTGCATTTAACATTGCAGTAGCCTGCAAAGTTATCCTAATACGATGCATTAGTCACGTTTAACATTTGAGAGGTTTTGCAGGATTATTATTGCATTTCACATCGCAGGGTGTTGCAATATTTCTTTAATGCAAGGCGATCACTGCATTTAACATTGCAGCAGCCTGAAAAGTCATCCTAATGCGATGCCGGGGGTAGTAAATACAATAATAATACTATAGTAATAATAATTTATATTATTAATAATAAGAATAAATCAAAGATTGATTGATTGATCGATCGGTGGGTGGGTGGATGGATGTCAGGAATTTGAGAGATTTTGCATGATTATTACAATGATTTTAATGCGTTTAATACCCCAGAACAGCTGCAATTTTGCTTTAATGCAAGGCCTGCGCTGCATTTAACATTGCAGGAGCCTAATTGCATTTAACATTTGAGAGGATTTGCAAAATTATTGCAATTAATTTTATTGCATTTAACATCCCAGGGGGTTGCAATATTGCTTTAATGCAACGCCAGCGCTGCATTTAACAATGCAGCAGCCTGCAAAGTTATCCTAATACGATGCATTAGTCGCATTTAACATTTGAGAGGTTTTGCAGGATTATTATTATTGCATTTCACATCGCAGGGTGTTGCAATATTTCTTTAATGCAAGGCGATCACTGCATTTAACATTGCAGCAGCCTGAAAAGTCATCCTAATGCGATGCATTTGTTGCATTTAACATTTGAGAGGTTTTGCAAAATTATTGCAATTAATTTAATGCATATAACATCCATTGGGGGTCGCTAGATGACTTTAATGCAAGGCCATCACTGCATTTAACATTGCAGTAGCCTGCAAAGTTATCCCAATACGATGCATTAGTCACGTTTAACATTTGAGAGGTTTTGCAGGATTATTATTGCATTTCACATCGCAGGGTGTTGCAATATTTCTTTAATGCAAGGCGATCACTGCATTTAACATAGCAGCAGCCTGAAAAGTCATCCTAATGCGATGCCGGGGGTAGTAAATACAATAATAATACTATAGTAATAATAATTTATATTATTAATAATAAGAATAAATCAAAGATTGATTGATCGATCGGTGGGTGGGTGGGTGGATGGATGTCAGGAATTTGAGAGATTTTGCATGATTATTACAATGATTTTAATGCGTTTAATACCCCAGAACAGCTGCAATTTTGCTTTAATGCAAGGCCTGCGCTGCATTTAACATTGCAGGAGCCTAATTGCATTTAACATTTGAGAGGATTTGCAAAATTATTGCAATTAATTTTATTGCATTTAACATCCCAGGGGTTGCAATATTGCTTTAATGCAACGCCAGCGCTGCATTTAACAATGCAGCAGCCTGCAAAGTTATCCTAATACGATGCATTAGTCGCATTTAACATTTGAGAGGTTTTGCAGGATTATTATTATTGCATTTCACATCGCAGGGTGTTGCAATATTTCTTTAATGCAAGGCGATCACTGCATTTAACATTGCAGCAGCCTGAAAAGTCATCCTAATGCGATGCATTTGTTGCATTTAACATTTGAGAGGTTTTGCAAAATTATTGCAATTAATTTAATGCATATAACATCCATTGGGGGTCGCTAGATGACTTTAATGCAAGGCCATCACTGCATTTAACATTGCAGTAGCCTGCAAAGTTATCCTAATACGATGCATTAGTCACGTTTAACATTTGAGAGGTTTTGCAGGATTATTATTGCATTTCACATCGCAGGGTGTTGCAATATTTCTTTAATGCAAGGCGATCACTGCATTTAACATTGCAGCAGCCTGAAAAGTCATCCTAATGCGATGCCGGGGGTAGTAAATACAATAATAATACTATAGTAATAATAATTTATATTATTAATAATAAGAATAAATCAAAGATTGATTGATTGATCGATCGGTGGGTGGGTGGATGGATGTCAGGAATTTGAGAGATTTTGCATGATTATTACAATGATTTTAATGCGTTTAATACCCCAGAACAGCTGCAATTTTGCTTTAATGCAAGGCCTGCGCTGCATTTAACATTGCAGGAGCCTAATTGCATTTAACATTTGAGAGGATTTGCAAAATTATTGCAATTAATTTTATTGCATTTAACATCCCAGGGGGTTGCAATATTGCTTTAATGCAACGCCAGCGCTGCATTTAACAATGCAGCAGCCTGCAAAGTTATCCTAATACGATGCATTAGTCGCATTTAACATTTGAGAGGTTTTGCAGGATTATTATTATTGCATTTCACATCGCAGGGTGTTGCAATATTTCTTTAATGCAAGGCGATCACTGCATTTAACATTGCAGCAGCCTGAAAAGTCATCCTAATGCGATGCATTTGTTGCATTTAACATTTGAGAGGTTTTGCAAAATTATTGCAATTAATTTAATGCATATAACATCCATTGGGGGTCGCTAGATGACTTTAATGCAAGGCCATCACTGCATTTAACATTGCAGTAGCCTGCAAAGTTATCCCAATACGATGCATTAGTCACGTTTAACATTTGAGAGGTTTTGCAGGATTATTATTGCATTTCACATCGCAGGGTGTTGCAATATTTCTTTAATGCAAGGCGATCACTGCATTTAACATAGCAGCAGCCTGAAAAGTCATCCTAATGCGATGCCGGGGGTAGTAAATACAATAATAATACTATAGTAATAATAATTTATATTATTAATAATAAGAATAAATCAAAGATTGATTGATCGATCGGTGGGTGGGTGGGTGGATGGATGTCAGGAATTTGAGAGATTTTGCATGATTATTACAATGATTTTAATGCGTTTAATACCCCAGAACAGCTGCAATTTTGCTTTAATGCAAGGCCTGCGCTGCATTTAACATTGCAGGAGCCTAATTGCATTTAACATTTGAGAGGATTTGCAAAATTATTGCAATTAATTTTATTGCATTTAACATCCCAGGGGTTGCAATATTGCTTTAATGCAACGCCAGCGCTGCATTTAACAATGCAGCAGCCTGCAAAGTTATCCTAATACGATGCATTAGTCGCATTTAACATTTGAGAGGTTTTGCAGGATTATTATTATTGCATTTCACATCGCAGGGTGTTGCAATATTTCTTTAATGCAAGGCGATCACTGCATTTAACATTGCAGCAGCCTGAAAAGTCATCCTAATGCGATGCATTTGTTGCATTTAACATTTGAGAGGTTTTGCAAAATTATTGCAATTAATTTAATGCATATAACATCCATTGGGGGTCGCTAGATGACTTTAATGCAAGGCCATCACTGCATTTAACATTGCAGTAGCCTGCAAAGTTATCCTAATACGATGCATTAGTCACGTTTAACATTTGAGAGGTTTTGCAGGATTATTATTGCATTTCACATCGCAGGGTGTTGCAATATTTCTTTAATGCAAGGCGATCACTGCATTTAACATTGCAGCAGCCTGAAAAGTCATCCTAATGCGATGCCGGGGGTAGTAAATACAATAATAATACTATAGTAATAATAATTTATATTATTAATAATAAGAATAAATCAAAGATTGATTGATTGATCGATCGGTGGGTGGGTGGATGGATGTCAGGAATTTGAGAGATTTTGCATGATTATTACAATGATTTTAATGCGTTTAATACCCCAGAACAGCTGCAATTTTGCTTTAATGCAAGGCCTGCGCTGCATTTAACATTGCAGGAGCCTAATTGCATTTAACATTTGAGAGGATTTGCAAAATTATTGCAATTAATTTTATTGCATTTAACATCCCAGGGGGTTGCAATATTGCTTTAATGCAACGCCAGCGCTGCATTTAACAATGCAGCAGCCTGCAAAGTTATCCTAATACGATGCATTAGTCGCATTTAACATTTGAGAGGTTTTGCAGGATTATTATTATTGCATTTCACATCGCAGGGTGTTGCAATATTTCTTTAATGCAAGACGATCACTGCATTTAACATTGCAGCAGCCTGAAAAGTCATCCTAATGCGATGCATTTGTTGCATTTAACATTTGAGAGGTTTTGCAAAATTATTGCAATTAATTTAATGCATATAACATCCATTGGGGGTCGCTAGATGACTTTAATGCAAGGCCATCACTGCATTTAACATTGCAGTAGCCTGCAAAGTTATCCTAATACGATGCATTAGTCACGTTTAACATTTGAGAGGTTTTGCAGGATTATTATTGCATTTCACATCGCAGGGTGTTGCAATATTTCTTTAATGCAAGGCGATCACTGCATTTAACATTGCAGCAGCCTGAAAAGTCATCCTAATGCGATGCCGGGGGTAGTAAATACAATAATAATACTATAGTAATAATAATTTATATTATTAATAATAAGAATAAATCAAAGATTGATTGATCGATCGGTGGGTGGGTGGGTGGATGGATGTCAGGAATTTGAGAGATTT
The DNA here is from genome assembly GCF_053455715.1 of Rhinoraja longicauda. Classification (NCBI taxonomy): domain Eukaryota; kingdom Metazoa; phylum Chordata; class Chondrichthyes; order Rajiformes; family Arhynchobatidae; genus Rhinoraja; species Rhinoraja longicauda. The sequence continues at coordinate 29,727 of NW_027601373.1, forward strand.
TGCATGATTATTACAATGATTTTAATGCGTTTAATACCCCAGAACAGCTGCAATTTTGCTTTAATGCAAGGCCTGCGCTGCATTTAACATTGCAGGAGCCTAATTGCATTTAACATTTGAGAGGATTTGCAAAATTATTGCAATTAATTTTATTGCATTTAACATCCCAGGGGGTTGCAATATTGCTTTAATGCAACGCCAGCGCTGCATTTAACAATGCAGCAGCCTGCAAAGTTATCCTAATACGATGCATTAGTCGCATTTAACATTTGAGAGGTTTTGCAGGATTATTATTATTGCATTTCACATCGCAGGGTGTTGCAATATTTCTTTAATGCAAGGCGATCACTGCATTTAACATTGCAGCAGCCTGAAAAGTCATCCTAATGCGATGCATTTGTTGCATTTAACATTTGAGAGGTTTTGCAAAATTATTGCAATTAATTTAATGCATATAACATCCATTGGGGGTCGCTAGATGACTTTAATGCAAGGCCATCACTGCATTTAACATTGCAGTAGCCTGCAAAGTTATCCCAATACGATGCATTAGTCACGTTTAACATTTGAGAGGTTTTGCAGGATTATTATTGCATTTCACATCGCAGGGTGTTGCAATATTTCTTTAATGCAAGGCGATCACTGCATTTAACATAGCAGCAGCCTGAAAAGTCATCCTAATGCGATGCCGGGGGTAGTAAATACAATAATAATACTATAGTAATAATAATTTATATTATTAATAATAAGAATAAATCAAAGATTGATTGATCGATCGGTGGGTGGGTGGGTGGATGGATGTCAGGAATTTGAGAGATTTTGCATGATTATTACAATGATTTTAATGCGTTTAATACCCCAGAACAGCTGCAATTTTGCTTTAATGCAAGGCCTGCGCTGCATTTAACATTGCAGGAGCCTAATTGCATTTAACATTTGAGAGGATTTGCAAAATTATTGCAATTAATTTTATTGCATTTAACATCCCAGGGGTTGCAATATTGCTTTAATGCAACGCCAGCGCTGCATTTAACAATGCAGCAGCCTGCAAAGTTATCCTAATACGATGCATTAGTCGCATTTAACATTTGAGAGGTTTTGCAGGATTATTATTATTGCATTTCACATCGCAGGGTGTTGCAATATTTCTTTAATGCAAGGCGATCACTGCATTTAACATTGCAGCAGCCTGAAAAGTCATCCTAATGCGATGCATTTGTTGCATTTAACATTTGAGAGGTTTTGCAAAATTATTGCAATTAATTTAATGCATATAACATCCATTGGGGGTCGCTAGATGACTTTAATGCAAGGCCATCACTGCATTTAACATTGCAGTAGCCTGCAAAGTTATCCTAATACGATGCATTAGTCACGTTTAACATTTGAGAGGTTTTGCAGGATTATTATTGCATTTCACATCGCAGGGTGTTGCAATATTTCTTTAATGCAAGGCGATCACTGCATTTAACATTGCAGCAGCCTGAAAAGTCATCCTAATGCGATGCCGGGGGTAGTAAATACAATAATAATACTATAGTAATAATAATTTATATTATTAATAATAAGAATAAATCAAAGATTGATTGATTGATCGATCGGTGGGTGGGTGGATGGATGTCAGGAATTTGAGAGATTTTGCATGATTATTACAATGATTTTAATGCGTTTAATACCCCAGAACAGCTGCAATTTTGCTTTAATGCAAGGCCTGCGCTGCATTTAACATTGCAGGAGCCTAATTGCATTTAACATTTGAGAGGATTTGCAAAATTATTGCAATTAATTTTATTGCATTTAACATCCCAGGGGGTTGCAATATTGCTTTAATGCAACGCCAGCGCTGCATTTAACAATGCAGCAGCCTGCAAAGTTATCCTAATACGATGCATTAGTCGCATTTAACATTTGAGAGGTTTTGCAGGATTATTATTATTGCATTTCACATCGCAGGGTGTTGCAATATTTCTTTAATGCAAGACGATCACTGCATTTAACATTGCAGCAGCCTGAAAAGTCATCCTAATGCGATGCATTTGTTGCATTTAACATTTGAGAGGTTTTGCAAAATTATTGCAATTAATTTAATGCATATAACATCCATTGGGGGTCGCTAGATGACTTTAATGCAAGGCCATCACTGCATTTAACATTGCAGTAGCCTGCAAAGTTATCCTAATACGATGCATTAGTCACGTTTAACATTTGAGAGGTTTTGCAGGATTATTATTGCATTTCACATCGCAGGGTGTTGCAATATTTCTTTAATGCAAGGCGATCACTGCATTTAACATTGCAGCAGCCTGAAAAGTCATCCTAATGCGATGCCGGGGGTAGTAAATACAATAATAATACTATAGTAATAATAATTTATATTATTAATAATAAGAATAAATCAAAGATTGATTGATTGATCGATCGGTGGGTGGGTGGATGGATGTCAGGAATTTGAGAGATTTTGCATGATTATTACAATGATTTTAATGCGTTTAATACCCCCAGAACAGCTGCAATTTTGCTTTAATGCAAGGCCTGCGCTGCATTTAACATTGCAGGAGCCTAATTGCATTTAACATTTGAGAGGATTTGCAAAATTATTGCAATTAATTTTATTGCATTTAACATCCCAGGGGGTTGCAATATTGCTTTAATGCAACGCCAGCGCTGCATTTAACAATGCAGCAGCCTGCAAAGTTATCCTAATACGATGCATTAGTCGCATTTAACATTTGAGAGGTTTTGCAGGATTATTATTATTGCATTTCACATCGCAGGGTGTTGCAATATTTCTTTAATGCAAGGCGATCACTGCATTTAACATTGCAGCAGCCTGAAAAGTCATCCTAATGCGATGCATTTGTTGCATTTAACATTTGAGAGGTTTTGCAAAATTATTGCAATTAATTTAATGCATATAACATCCATTGGGGGTCGCTAGATGACTTTAATGCAAGGCCATCACTGCATTTAACATTGCAGTAGCCTGCAAAGTTATCCTAATACGATGCATTAGTCACGTTTAACATTTGAGAGGTTTTGCAGGATTATTATTGCATTTCACATCGCAGGGTGTTGCAATATTTCTTTAATGCAAGGCGATCACTGCATTTAACATTGCAGCAGCCTGAAAAGTCATCCTAATGCGATGCCGGGGGTAGTAAATACAATAATAATACTATAGTAATAATAATTTATATTATTAATAATAAGAATAAATCAAAGATTGATTGATTGATCGATCGGTGGGTGGGTGGATGGATGTCAGGAATTTGAGAGATTTTGCATGATTATTACAATGATTTTAATGCGTTTAATACCCCAGAACAGCTGCAATTTTGCTTTAATGCAAGGCCTGCGCTGCATTTAACATTGCAGGAGCCTAATTGCATTTAACATTTGAGAGGATTTGCAAAATTATTGCAATTAATTTTATTGCATTTAACATCCCAGGGGGTTGCAATATTGCTTTAATGCAACGCCAGCGCTGCATTTAACAATGCAGCAGCCTGCAAAGTTATCCTAATACGATGCATTAGTCGCATTTAACATTTGAGAGGTTTTGCAGGATTATTATTATTGCATTTCACATCGCAGGGTGTTGCAATATTTCTTTAATGCAAGGCGATCACTGCATTTAACATTGCAGCAGCCTGAAAAGTCATCCTAATGCGATGCATTTGTTGCATTTAACATTTGAGAGGTTTTGCAAAATTATTGCAATTAATTTAATGCATATAACATCCATTGGGGGTCGCTAGATGACTTTAATGCAAGGCCATCACTGCATTTAACATTGCAGTAGCCTGCAAAGTTATCCTAATACGATGCATTAGTCACGTTTAACATTTGAGAGGTTTTGCAGGATTATTATTGCATTTCACATCGCAGGGTGTTGCAATATTTCTTTAATGCAAGGCGATCACTGCATTTAACATTGCAGCAGCCTGAAAAGTCATCCTAATGCGATGCCGGGGGTAGTAAATACAATAATAATACTATAGTAATAATAATTTATATTATTAATAATAAGAATAAATCAAAGATTGATTGATCGATCGGTGGGTGGGTGGGTGGATGGATGTCAGGAATTTGAGAGATTTTGCATGATTATTACAATGATTTTAATGCGTTTAATACCCCAGAACAGCTGCAATTTTGCTTTAATGCAAGGCCTGCGCTGCATTTAACATTGCAGGAGCCTAATTGCATTTAACATTTGAGAGGATTTGCAAAATTATTGCAATTAATTTTATTGCATTTAACATCCCAGGGGGTTGCAATATTGCTTTAATGCAACGCCAGCGCTGCATTTAACAATGCAGCAGCCTGCAAAGTTATCCTAATACGATGCATTAGTCGCATTTAACATTTGAGAGGTTTTGCAGGATTATTATTATTGCATTTCACATCGCAGGGTGTTGCAATATTTCTTTAATGCAAGGCGATCACTGCATTTAACATTGCAGCAGCCTGAAAAGTCATCCTAATGCGATGCATTTGTTGCATTTAACATTTGAGAGGTTTTGCAAAATTATTGCAATTAATTTAATGCATATAACATCCATTGGGGGTCGCTAGATGACTTTAATGCAAGGCCATCACTGCATTTAACATTGCAGTAGCCTGCAAAGTTATCCTAATACGATGCATTAGTCACGTTTAACATTTGAGAGGTTTTGCAGGATTATTATTGCATTTCACATCGCAGGGTGTTGCAATATTTCTTTAATGCAAGGCGATCACTGCATTTAACATTGCAGCAGCCTGAAAAGTCATCCTAATGCGATGCCGGGGGTAGTAAATACAATAATAATACTATAGTAATAATAATTTATATTATTAATAATAAGAATAAATCAAAGATTGATTGATCGATCGGTGGGTGGGTGGGTGGATGGATGTCAGGAATTTGAGAGATTTTGCATGATTATTACAATGATTTTAATGCGTTTAATACCCCAGAACAGCTGCAATTTTGCTTTAATGCAAGGCCTGCGCTGCATTTAACATTGCAGGAGCCTAATTGCATTTAACATTTGAGAGGATTTGCAAAATTATTGCAATTAATTTTATTGCATTTAACATCCCAGGGGGTTGCAATATTGCTTTAATGCAACGCCAGCGCTGCATTTAACAATGCAGCAGCCTGCAAAGTTATCCTAATACGATGCATTAGTCGCATTTAACATTTGAGAGGTTTTGCAGGATTATTATTATTGCATTTCACATCGCAGGGTGTTGCAATATTTCTTTAATGCAAGGCGATCACTGCATTTAACATTGCAGCAGCCTGAAAAGTCATCCTAATGCGATGCATTTGTTGCATTTAACATTTGAGAGGTTTTGCAAAATTATTGCAATTAATTTAATGCATATAACATCCATTGGGGGTCGCTAGATGACTTTAATGCAAGGCCATCACTGCATTTAACATTGCAGTAGCCTGCAAAGTTATCCTAATACGATGCATTAGTCACGTTTAACATTTGAGAGGTTTTGCAGGATTATTATTGCATTTCACATCGCAGGGTGTTGCAATATTTCTTTAATGCAAGGCGATCACTGCATTTAACATTGCAGCAGCCTGAAAAGTCATCCTAATGCGATGCCGGGGGTAGTAAATACAATAATAATACTATAGTAATAATAATTTATATTATTAATAATAAGAATAAATCAAAGATTGATTGATCGATCGGTGGGTGGGTGGGTGGATGGATGTCAGGAATTTGAGAGATTTTGCATGATTATTACAATGATTTTAATGCGTTTAATACCCCAGAACAGCTGCAATTTTGCTTTAATGCAAGGCCTGCGCTGCATTTAACATTGCAGGAGCCTAATTGCATTTAACATTTGAGAGGATTTGCAAAATTATTGCAATTAATTTTATTGCATTTAACATCCCAGGGGGTTGCAATATTGCTTTAATGCAACGCCAGCGCTGCATTTAACAATGCAGCAGCCTGCAAAGTTATCCTAATACGATGCATTAGTCGCATTTAACATTTGAGAGGTTTTGCAGGATTATTATTATTGCATTTCACATCGCAGGGTGTTGCAATATTTCTTTAATGCAAGGCGATCACTGCATTTAACATTGCAGCAGCCTGAAAAGTCATCCTAATGCGATGCATTTGTTGCATTTAACATTTGAGAGGTTTTGCAAAATTATTGCAATTAATTTAATGCATATAACATCCATTGGGGGTCGCTAGATGACTTTAATGCAAGGCCATCACTGCATTTAACATTGCAGTAGCCTGCAAAGTTATCCTAATACGATGCATTAGTCACGTTTAACATTTGAGAGGTTTTGCAGGATTATTATTGCATTTCACATCGCAGGGTGTTGCAATATTTCTTTAATGCAAGGCGATCACTGCATTTAACATTGCAGCAGCCTGAAAAGTCATCCTAATGCGATGCATTTGTTGCATTTAACATTTGAGAGGTTTTGCAAAATTATTGCAATTAATTTAATGCATATAACATCCATTGGGGGTCGCTAGATGACTTTAATGCAAGGCCATCACTGCATTTAACATTGCAGTAGCCTGCAAAGTTATCCTAATACGATGCATTAGTCACGTTTAACATTTGAGAGGTTTTGCAGGATTATTATTGCATTTCACATCGCAGGGTGTTGCAATATTTCTTTAATGCAAGGCGATCACTGCATTTAACATTGCAGCAGCCTGAAAAGTCATCCTAATGCGATGCCGGGGGTAGTAAATACAATAATAATACTATAGTAATAATAATTTATATTATTAATAATAAGAATAAATCAAAGATTGATTGATTGATCAATCGGTGGGTGGGTGGATGGATGTCAGGAATTTGAGAGATTTTGCATGATTATTACAATGATTTTAATGCGTTTAATACCCCAGAACAGCTGCAATTTTGCTTTAATGCAAGGCCTGCGCTGCATTTAACATTGCAGGAGCCTAATTGCATTTAACATTTGAGAGGATTTGCAAAATTATTGCAATTAATTTTATTGCATTTAACATCCCAGGGGGTTGCAATATTGCTTTAATGCAACGCCAGCGCTGCATTTAACAATGCAGCAGCCTGCAAAGTTATCCTAATACGATGCATTAGTCGCATTTAACATTTGAGAGGTTTTGCAGGATTATTATTATTGCATTTCACATCGCAGGGTGTTGCAATATTTCTTTAATGCAAGGCGATCACTGCATTTAACATTGCAGCAGCCTGAAAAGTCATCCTAATGCGATGCATTTGTTGCATTTAACATTTGAGAGGTTTTGCAAAATTATTGCAATTAATTTAATGCATATAACATCCATTGGGGGTCGCTAGATGACTTTAATGCAAGGCCATCACTGCATTTAACATTGCAGTAGCCTGCAAAGTTATCCTAATATGATGCATTAGTCACGTTTAACATTTGAGAGGTTTTGCAGGATTATTATTGCATTTCACAACGCAGGGTGTTGCAATATTTCTTTAATGCAAGGCGATCACTGCATTTAACATTGCAGCAGCCTGAAAAGTCATCCTAATGCGATGCATTTGTTGCATTTAACATTTGAGAGGTTTTGCAAAATTATTGCAATTAATTTAATGCATATAACATCCATTGGGGGTCACTAGATGACTTTAATGCAAGGCCATCACTGCATTTAACATTGCAGTAGCCTGCAAAGTTATCCTAATACGATGCATTAGTCACGTTTAACATTTGAGAGGTTTTGCAGGATTATTATTGCATTTCACATCGCAGGGTGTTGCAATATTTCTTTAATGCAAGGCGATCACTGCATTTAACATTGCAGCAGCCTGAAAAGTCATCCTAATGCGATGCATTTGTTGCATTTAACATTTCAGAGGTTTTGCAAAATTATTGCAATTAATTTAATGCATATAACATCCATTGGGGGTCGCTAGATGACTTTAATGCAAGGCCATCACTGCATTTAACATTGCAGTAGCCTGCAAAGTTATCCTAATACGATGCATTAGTCACGTTTAACATTTGAGAGGTTTTGCAGGATTATTATTGCATTTCACATCGCAGGGTGTTGCAATATTTCTTTAATGCAAGGCGATCACTGCATTTAACATTGCAGCAGCCTGACAAGTCATCCTAATGCGATGCCGGGGGTAGTAAATACAATAATAATACTATAGTAATAATAATTTATATTATTAATAATAAGAATAAATCAAAGATTGATTGATTGATCAATCGGTGGGTGGGTGGATGGATGTCAGGAATTTGAGAGATTTTGCATGATTATTACAATGATTTTAATGCGTTTAATACCCCAGAACAGCTGCAATTTTGCTTTAATGCAAGGCCTGCGCTGCATTTAACATTGCAGGAGCCTAATTGCATTTAACATTTGAGAGGATTTGCAAAATTATTGCAATTAATTTTATTGCATTTAACATCCCAGGGGTTGCAATATTGCTTTAATGCAACGCCAGCGCTGCATTTAACAATGCAGCAGCCTGCAAAGTTATCCTAATACGATGCATTAGTCGCATTTAACATTTGAGAGGTTTGCAGGATTATTATTATTGCATTTCACATCGCAGGGTGTTGCAATATTTCTTTAATGCAAGGCGATCACTGCATTTAACATTGCAGCAGCCTGAAAAGTCATCCTAATGCGATGCATTTGTTGCATTTAACATTTGAGAGGTTTTGCAAAATTATTGCAATTAATTTAATGCATATAACATCCATTGGGGGTCGCTAGATGACTTTAATGCAAGGCCATCACTGCATTTAACATTGCAGTAGCCTGCAAAGTTATCCTAATACGATGCATTAGTCACGTTTAACATTTGAGAGGTTTTGCAGGATTATTATTGCATTTCACATCGCAGGGTGTTGCAATATTTCTTTAATGCAAGGCGATCACTGCATTTAACATTGCAGCAGCCTGAAAAGTCATCCTAATGCGATGCCGGGGGTAGTAAATACAATAATAATACTATAGTAATAATAATTTATATTATTAATAATAAGAATAAATCAAAGATTGATTGATTGATCAATCGGTGGGTGGGTGGATGGATGTCAGGAATTTGAGAGATTTTGCATGATTATTACAATGATTTTAATGCGTTTAATACCCCAGAACAGCTGCAATTTTGCTTTAATGCAAGGCCTGCGCTGCATTTAACATTGCAGGAGCCTAATTGCATTTAACATTTGAGAGGATTTGCAAAATTATTGCAATTAATTTTATTGCATTTAACATCCCAGGGGTTGCAATATTGCTTTAATGCAACGCCAGCGCTGCATTTAACAATGCAGCAGCCTGCAAAGTTATCCTAATACGATGCATTAGTCGCATTTAACATTTGAGAGGTTTGCAGGATTATTATTATTGCATTTCACATCGCAGGGTGTTGCAATATTTCTTTAATGCAAGGCGATCACTGCATTTAACATTGCAGCAGCCTGAAAAGTCATCCTAATGCGATGCATTTGTTGCATTTAACATTTGAGAGGTTTTGCAAAATTATTGCAATTAATTTAATGCATATAACATCCATTGGGGGTCGCTAGATGACTTTAATGCAAGGCCATCACTGCATTTAACATTGCAGTAGCCTGCAAAGTTATCCTAATACGATGCATTAGTCACGTTTAACATTTGAGAGGTTTTGCAGGATTATTATTGCATTTCACATCGCAGGGTGTTGCAATATTTCTTTAATGCAAGGCGATCACTGCATTTAACATTGCAGCAGCCTGAAAAGTCATCCTAATGCGATGCCGGGGGTAGTAAATACAATAATAATACTATAGTGATAATAATTTATATTATTAATAATAAGAATAAATCAAAGATTGATTGATTGATCGATCGGTGGGTGGGTGGATGGATGTCAGGAATTTGAGAGATTTTGCATGATTATTACAATGATTTTAATGCGTTTAATACCCCAGAACAGCTGCAATTTTGCTTTAATGCAAGGCCTGCGCTGCATTTAACATTGCAGGAGCCTAATTGCATTTAACATTTGAGAGGATTTGCAAAATTATTGCAATTAATTTTATTGCATTTAACATCCCAGGGGTTGCAATATTGCTTTAATGCAACGCCAGCGCTGCATTTAACAATGCAGCAGCCTGCAAAGTTATCCTAATACGATGCATTAGTCGCATTTAACATTTGAGAGGTTTTGCAGGATTATTATTATTGCATTTCACATCGCAGGGTGTTGCAATATTTCTTTAATGCAAGGCGATCACTGCATTTAACATTGCAGCAGCCTGAAAAGTCATCCTAATGCGATGCCGGGGGTAGTAAATACAATAATAATACTATAGTAATAATAATTTATATTATTAATAATAAGAATAAATCAAAGATTGATTGATTGATCGATCGGTGGGTGGGTGGATGGATGTCAGGAATTTGAGAGATTTTGCATGATTATTACAATGATTTTAATGCGTTTAATACCCCAGAACAGCTGCAATTTTGCTTTAATGCAAGGCCTGCGCTGCATTTAACATTGCAGGAGCCTAATTGCATTTAACATTTGAGAGGATTTGTAAAATTATTGCAATTAATTTTATTGCATTTAACATCCCAGGGGGTTGCAATATTGCTTTAATGCAACGCCAGCGCTGCATTTTACAATGCAGCAGCCTGCAAAGTTATCCTAATATGATGCATTAGTCGCATTTAACATTTGAGAGGTTTTGCAGGATTATTATTATTGCATTTCACATCGCAGGGTGTTGCAATATTTCTTTAATGCAAGGCGATCACTGCATTTAACATTGCAGCAGCCTGAAAAGTCATCCTAATGCGATGCCGGGGGTAGTAAATACAATAATAATACTATAGTAATAATAATTTATATTATTAATAATAAGAATAAATCAAAGATTGATTGATTGATCGATCGGTGGGTGGGTGGATGGATGTCAGGAATTTGAGAGATTTTGCATGATTATTACAATGATTTTAATGCGTTTAATACCCCAGAACAGCTGCAATTTTGCTTTAATGCAAGGCCTGCGCTGCATTTAACATTGCAGGAGCCTAATTGCATTTAACATTTGAGAGGATTTGTAAAATTATTGCAATTAATTTTATTGCATTTAACATCCCAGGGGGTTGCAATATTGCTTTAATGCAACGCCAGCGCTGCATTTTACAATGCAGCAGCCTGCAAAGTTATCCTAATATGATGCATTAGTCGCATTTAACATTTGAGAGGTTTTGCAGGATTATTATTATTGCATTTCACATCGCAGGGTGTTGCAATATTTCTTTAATGCAAGGCGATCACTGCATTTAACATTGCAGCAGCCTGAAAAGTCATCCTAATGCGATGCATTTGTTGCATTTAACATTTGAGAGGTTTTGCAAAATTATTGCAATTAATTTAATGCATTTAACACCCACTGTGGGTCGCTAGGTGACTTTAATGCAAGGCCATCACTGCATTTAACATTGCAGCAGCCTGCAAAGTTATCCTAATACGATGCATTAGTCCGGTTTAACATTTGAGAGGTTTTGCAGGATTATTATTATTGCATTTCACATCGCAGGGTGTTGCAATATTTCTTTAATGCAAGGCGATCACTGCATTTAACATTGCAGCAGCCTGAAAAGTCATCCTAATGCGATGCATTTGTTGCATTTAACATTTGAGAGGTTTTGCAAAATTATTGCAATTAATTTAATGCATTTAACACCCACTGTGGGTCGCTAGATGACTTTAATGCAAGGCCATCACTGCATTTAACATTGCAGCAGCCTGCAAAGTTATCCTAATACGATGCATTAGTCCCGTTTAACATTTGAGAGGTTTTGCAGGATTATTATTGCATTTCACATCGCAGGGTGTTGCAATATTTCTTTAATGCAAGGCGATCACTGCATTTAACATTGCAGCAGCCTGAAAAGTCATCCTAATGCGATGCCGGGGGTAGTAAATACAATAATAATACTATAGTAATAATAATTTATATTATTAATAATAAGAATAAATCAAAGATTGATTGATTGATCGATCGGTGGGTGGGTGGATGGATGTCAGGAATTTGAGAGATTTTGCATGATTATTACAATGATTTTAATGCATTTAATACCCCAGAACAGCTGCAATTTTGCTTTAATGCAAGGCCTGCGCTGCATTTAACATTGCAGGAGCCTAATTGCATTTAACATTTGAGAGGATTTGCAAAATTATTGCAATTAATTTTATTGCATTTAACATCCCAGGGGGTTGCAATATTGCTTTAATGCAACGCCAGCGCTGCATTTAACAATGCAGCAGCCTGCAAAGTTATCCTAATACGATGCATTAGTCGCATTTAACATTTTTTTTAATTTTTTTTTTTATATATCTTTTTATTGGAGATAGGTACATCTTTACAGTCATACATTTTTTAATTGATAATATTGTCAATTATTATTATATTGTCTCCAATACCAATACCTTTTGCCCCTTTTTTTTATTTTTTAAACTAAATAGAACTAAAGAAATAGATGAAGTAAGAAAAGAAAAGAGAGAGAAGAAAAATAAAAACAAAAACAAACAAAACAAAAAACAAAAAAAAATTAATAAGGATAAGGAAAAAGTTAGTTAAAGAGGAATGGAAAAATTTATTAAAATAACAAAAACTTCATTCGAGATATATTCGTACATTTCAAAGTATAGCATTTCATCCATTCTTTAGTCCGAGTGCTAGTCAGGTTCCTGTGCTGAACTATTCTGACCCTTTAAGTAATCAATAAAAGGAGACCATGTTCCAATGAATAATTCCTGTTTGTCCAACAGGAAAAATCTGATTCTTTCCACGTTTAAGGTCTCCGTCATTTCTATAATCCACATTTTGATTGTGGGGGCCGTAGGTCCTTTCCAAAATTTTAGAATTAATTTTTTTCCTGTTATTAAACTATAATCAATAAAGTTTCTTTGTGTTGTTCTAAATGTTTGATTTGATTCTAATATTCCAAGTATAATTAATTTTGGATCTGGGTCCAATTGTGTGCTGGTTACTTTAGATATTATACTAAAAATATTTACCCAGAATTTTTTTATTTTTATACAGTTTGCAAACATATGCGATAATGTAGCTTCTAAATGTTGACATTTATCACATTTAGGTGAGATATGTTGGAAAATTTTATGTAGTTGTGTTTTTGAATAGTGTAACCTATGTATTACTTTAAATTGTATTAGAGAATGTCTGGCGTTTAGTGAACACTGATGTATATGTTGCAAACTTTCTTCCCAAGTATCTTTCGTTATTACTTGGTTTAATTCTTTTTCCCATTTTTGTCTGTATAAGTCCGTGGAAGGAATGTCACTGTCTAATAAGATATTATATATATAAGATATTAATTTTTCTGTATTAGGATGTTTGTTCCAACATTCATCAAGAATTTCTGAATTTCTAATTCGAAAATTTTGGGAGTTCGCTTTTACATAATCTCTAAGTTGAAGATATCTGAAATAATCATTTCCACGAAGACCATAAGTCTGTTGCAACTCCTTAAATGTCAGAAAGGTGCCTTCCTTATAAAGTTGTCCCATATTTTTAATTCCATAATTCTTCCATTGTGTAAAACCCCCGTCTACCCATGAAGGCTTAAACAAAGGATTATTCACAATTGGAAGAAAAAGTGATAAATTATCTAATTTTAATGTCTTTTTTAATTGTTTCCAAATTCGTATAGCACTAAATATTATAGGGTTTCCCCTATAAATTTTTTTGTTTAATTTAGACGTAGCAAATAATATCGAACCGATATCAAAAGGTAAACAATCTTCCTTTTCCATTTTTAACCAGACTGGTTGATGATCTATTTCTCCCAACCAGAAATTCATATTTTTAATATTAACTGCCCAGAAATAAAACAAAAAATTGGGTAAAGCCAGGCCTCCATTTATTTTTGATTTACCCAAGTGTCTTTTATTTATCCTATGATTCTTATAATCCCAGATAAAATCATTAACAATAGAGTCCAATTTTTTAAAAAAGTTTTTTGTCAGATATATCGGAATTGTCTGAAAAAGGTATAATATTTGCGGTAAAAAAATCATTTTTATGGCATTAATTTTGCCAACCATTGAGATAGGGAGTGTTTTCCAATATTGAATATTCTTATGTAGTTTGTTCAGTAATGGGGGGAAATTTGCTTTAAATAATGATGTGTATATCTTAGTTACATAGATACCTAGATATTTAAATCTTTCCTTTACTATTTTAAATGGGAATTGTTGTATTATCTGTTTGTTATGTTCCCTTATTGGCATAATTTCGCTTTTATTCCAATTTATTCTGTATCCTGAAAGTGAACCAAATTGGGTTATTAGCTTTAATAAATTTGGAATACTAATTTCTGGTTTTGTAATGTAAATTAATACGTCATCTGCGTATAGAGAAATTTTATTCACTGTGTCCTTTGTGTTATATCCATGTATTTCCGGATGCCCCCTAACTCTTTCTGCCAATGGCTCAATAGCAAGCGCAAATAATAATGGGGATAACGGGCATCCTTGTCTACAACCTCTAGATAGGCTAAATTTCGATGACAACCTTTGGTTTGTGAATATTCTGGCCGTAGGATTTGTATATAACAGTTTTATCCATGTACAGAATTTCTCCCCTAGCTGCATATTTTCCATCACCGAGAATAAGTAAGACCATTCAACCTGATCAAATGCTTTTTCGGCATCAAGTGAGATTATTGCTAGATCTTCATTAATACTTCTCTTAGAATATATAATATTAAATAATCTTCTTAGATTATAGTATGAATATCGTTTCTGAATGAAGCCTGTTTGGTCAGGGTGTATTAATTTATTCATCACTGTACTTAATCTATGCGCTAGTATTTTAGTTAAAATTTTTTGATCTGTATTTAAAAGTGCAATTGCTCTGTATGATCCCGGGTCTTCCGGATCTTTATCAGCTTTAGGAATAAGTGTTATTATAGATTCATTTAGAGTATCTGGAAGTTTCTGTTGAGTATATATATACTCATACAGTCTATGTAAACGTGGGCTAAGCAAATCATAAAAAAATTTATAAAATTCGGAGCCTAAACCATCTGGTCCTACTGCTTTACCATTTTTTAAAGAACCAATAGACTCCTCAATATCCTTTATCGTAATCTCCCTTTCTAGTACTTCTCTATCTTTTGAATCTAAACCTTGTAAATTACATTTTCTTAAAAAGTCTGCTATTCCTTCTGATTGTGCTACGGTTTTAGTTGAATAAAGGTTCTGATAATATTGGAGAAATCTATCATTTATGTCCTTGGGCATTTTTAATAATTCTCCTGTCTCTGTTCTAATTTTATGAATTATTTTTTCCCCTTCCATTTTTCGTAACTGACGTGCTAATAGTTTTTGTGGTTTGTCTCCAAATTCAAAATGTAATTGTTTTGTTTTTTGATAAAGCTTTATTACTTGCGATGCATTTGTTGCATTTAACATTTGAGAGGTTTTGCAAAATTATTGCAATTAATTTAATGCATATAACATCCATTGGGGGTCGCTAGATGACTTTAATGCAAGGCCATCACTGCATTTAACATTGCAGTAGCCTGCAAAGTTATCCTAATACGATGCATTAGTCACGTTTAACATTTGAGAGGTTTTGCAGGATTATTATTGCATTTCACATCGCAGGGTGTTGCAATATTTCTTTAATGCAAGGCGATCACTGCATTTAACATTGCAGCAGCCTGAAAAGTCATCCTAATGCGATGCCGGGGGTAGTAAATACAATAATAATACTATAGTAATAATAATTTATATTATTAATAATAAGAATAAATCAAAGATTGATTGATTGATCGATCGGTGGGTGGGTGGGTGGATGGATGTCAGGAATTTGAGAGATTTTGCATGATTATTACAATGATTTTAATGCGTTTAATACCCCAGAACAGCTGCAATTTTGCTTTAATGCAAGGCCTGCGCTGCATTTAACATTGCAGGAGCCTAATTGCATTTAACATTTGAGAGGATTTGCAAAATTATTGCAATTAATTTTATTGCATTTAACATCCCAGGGGGTTGCAATATTGCTTTAATGCAACGCCAGCGCTGCATTTAACAATGCAGCAGCCTGCAAAGTTATCCTAATACGATGCATTAGTCGCATTTAACATTTGAGAGGTTTTGCAGGATTATTATTATTGCATTTCACATCGCAGGGTGTTGCAATATTTCTTTAATGCAAGGCGATCACTGCATTTAACATTGCAGCAGCCTGAAAAGTCATCCTAATGCGATGCATTTGTTGCATTTAACATTTGAGAGGTTTTGCAAAATTATTGCAATTAATTTAATGCATTTAACACCCACTGTGGGTCGCTAGATGACTTTAATGCAAGGCCATCACTGCATTTAACATTGCAGCAACCTGCAAAGTTATCCTAATACGATGCATTAGTCCCGTTTAACATTTGAGAGGTTTTGCAGGATTATTATTGCATTTCACTTCGCAGGGTGTTGCAATATTTCTTTAATGCAAGGCGATCACTTCATTTAACATTGCAGCAGCCTGAAAAGTCATCCTAATGCGATGCATTTGTTGCATTTAACATTTGAGAGGTTTTGCAAAATTATTGCAATTAATTTAATGCATATAACATCCATTGGGGGTCGCTAGATGACTTTAATGCAAGGCCATCACTGCATTTAACATTGCAGTAGCCTGCAAAGTTATCCTAATATGATGCATTAGTCACGTTTAACATTTGAGAGGTTTTGCAGGATTATTATTGCATTTCACATCGCAGGGTGTTGCAATATTTCTTTAATGCAAGGCGATCACTGCATTTAACATTGCAGCAGCCTGAAAAGTCATCCTAATGCGATGCCGGGGGTAGTAAATACAATAATAATACTATAGTAATAATAATTTATATTATTAATAATAAGAATAAATCAAAGATTGATTGATTGATTGATCGATCGGTGGGTGGGTGGACGGATGTCAGGAATTTGAGAGATTTTGCATGATTATTACAATGATTTTAATGCGTTTAATACCCCAGAACAGCTGCAATTTTGCCTTAATGCAAGGCCTGCGCTGCATTTAACATTGCAGGAGCCTAATTGCATTTAACATTTGAGAGGATTTGCAAAATTATTGCAATTAATTTTATTGCATTTAACATCCCAGGGGGTTGCAATATTGCTTTAATGCAACGCCAGCGCTGCATTTAACAATGCAGCAGCCTGCAAAGTTATCCTAATACGATGCATTAGTCGCATTTAACATTTGAGAGGTTTTGCAGGATTATTATTATTGCATTTCACATCGCAGGGTGTTGCAATATTTCTTTAATGCAAGGCGATCACTGCATTTAACATTGCAGCAGCCTGAAAAGTCATCCTAATGCGATGCATTTGTTGCATTTAACATTTGAGAGGTTTTGCAAAATTATTGCAATTAATTTAATGCATTTAACACCCACTGTGGGTCGCTAGATGACTTTAATGCAAGGCCATCACTGCATTTAACATTGCAGCAGCCTGCAAAGTTATCCTAATACGATGCATTAGTCCCGTTTAACATTTGAGAGGTTTTGCAGGATTATTATTGCATTTCACATCGCAGGGTGTTGCAATATTTCTTTAATGCAAGGCGATCACTGCATTTAACATTGCAGCAGCCTGAAAAGTCATCCTAATGCGATGCATTTGTTGCATTTAACATTTGAGAGGTTTTGCAAAATTATTGCAATTAATTTAATGCATATAACATCCATTGGGGGTCGCTAGATGACTTTAATGCAAGGCCATCACTGCATTTAACATTGCAGTAGCCTGCAAAGTTATCCTAATACGATGCATTAGTCACGTTTAACATTTGAGAGGTTTTGCAGGATTATTATTGCATTTCACATCGCAGGGTGTTGCAATATTTCTTTAATGCAAGGCGATCACTGCATTTAACATTGCAGCAGCCTGAAAAGTCATCCTAATGCGATGCCGGGGGTAGTAAATACAATAATAATACTATAGTAATAATAATTTATATTATTAATAATAAGAATAAATCAAAGATTGATTGATTGATCGATCGGTGGGTGGGTGGGTGGATGGATGTCAGGAATTTGAGAGATTTTGCATGATTATTACAATGATTTTAATGCGTTTAATACCCCAGAACAGCTACAATTTTGCTTTAATGCAAGGCCTGCGCTGCATTTAACATTGCAGGAGCCTAATTGCATTTAACATTTGAGAGGATTTGCAAAATTATTGCAATTAATTTTATTGCATTTAACATCCCAGGGGGTTGCAATATTGCTTTAATGCAACGCCAGCGCTGCATTTAACAATGCAGCAGCCTGCAAAGTTATCCTAATACGATGCATTAGTCGCATTTAACATTTGAGAGGTTTTGCAGGATTATTATTATTGCATTTCACATCGCAGGGTGTTGCAATATTTCTTTAATGCAAGGCGATCACTGCATTTAACATTGCAGCAAGCCTGAAAAGTCATCCTAATGCGATGCATTTGTTGCATTTAACATTTGAGAGGTTTTGCAAAATTATTGCAATTAATTTAATGCATTTAACACCCACTGTGGGTCGCTAGATGACTTTAATGCAAGGCCATCACTGCATTTAACATTGCAGCAGCCTGCAAAGTTATCCTAATACGATGCATTAGTCCCGTTTAACATTTGAGAGGTTTTGCAGGATTATTATTGCATTTCACATCGCAGGGTGTTGCAATATTTCTTTAATGCAAGGCGATCACTGCATTTAACATTGCAGCAGCCTGAAAAGTCATCCTAATGCGATGCATTTGTTGCATTTAACATTTGAGAGGTTTTGCAAAATTATTGCAATTAATTTAATGCATATAACATCCATTGGGGGTCGCTAGATGACTTTAATGCAAGGCCATCACTGCATTTAACATTGCAGTAGCCTGCAAAGTTATCCTAATACGATGCATTAGTCACGTTTAACATTTGAGAGGTTTTGCAGGATTATTATTGCATTTCACATCGCAGGGTGTTGCAATATTTCTTTAATGCAAGGCGATCACTGCATTTAACATTGCAGCAGCCTGAAAAGTCATCCTAATGCGATGCCGGGGGTAGTAAATACAATAATAATACTATAGTAATAATAATTTATATTATTAATAATAAGAATAAATCAAAGATTGATTGATTGATCAATCGGTGGGTGGGTGGATGGATGTCAGGAATTTGAGAGATTTTGCATGATTATTACAATGATTTTAATGCGTTTAATACCCCAGAACAGCTGCAATTTTGCTTTAATGCAAGGCCTGCGCTGCATTTAACATTGCAGGAGCCTAATTGCATTTAACATTTGAGAGGATTTGCAAAATTATTGCAATTAATTTTATTGCATTTAACATCCCAGGGGTTGCAATATTGCTTTAATGCAACGCCAGCGCTGCATTTAACAATGCAGCAGCCTGCAAAGTTATCCTAATACGATGCATTAGTCGCATTTAACATTTGAGAGGTTTGCAGGATTATTATTATTGCATTTCACATCGCAGGGTGTTGCAATATTTCTTTAATGCAAGGCGATCACTGCATTTAACATTGCAGCAGCCTGAAAAGTCATCCTAATGCGATGCATTTGTTGCATTTAACATTTGAGAGGTTTTGCAAAATTATTGCAATTAATTTAATGCATATAACATCCATTGGGGGTCGCTAGATGACTTTAATGCAAGGCCATCACTGCATTTAACATTGCAGTAGCCTGCAAAGTTATCCTAATACGATGCATTAGTCACGTTTAACATTTGAGAGGTTTTGCAGGATTATTATTGCATTTCACATCGCAGGGTGTTGCAATATTTCTTTAATGCAAGGCGATCACTGCATTTAACATTGCAGCAGCCTGAAAAGTCATCCTAATGCGATGCCGGGGGTAGTAAATACAATAATAATACTATAGTGATAATAATTTATATTATTAATAATAAGAATAAATCAAAGATTGATTGATTGATCGATCGGTGGGTGGGTGGATGGATGTCAGGAATTTGAGAGATTTTGCATGATTATTACAATGATTTTAATGCGTTTAATACCCCAGAACAGCTGCAATTTTGCTTTAATGCAAGGCCTGCGCTGCATTTAACATTGCAGGAGCCTAATTGCATTTAACATTTGAGAGGATTTGCAAAATTATTGCAATTAATTTTATTGCATTTAACATCCCAGGGGTTGCAATATTGCTTTAATGCAACGCCAGCGCTGCATTTAACAATGCAGCAGCCTGCAAAGTTATCCTAATACGATGCATTAGTCGCATTTAACATTTGAGAGGTTTTGCAGGATTATTATTATTGCATTTCACATCGCAGGGTGTTGCAATATTTCTTTAATGCAAGGCGATCACTGCATTTAACATTGCAGCAGCCTGAAAAGTCATCCTAATGCGATGCCGGGGGTAGTAAATACAATAATAATACTATAGTAATAATAATTTATATTATTAATAATAAGAATAAATCAAAGATTGATTGATTGATCGATCGGTGGGTGGGTGGATGGATGTCAGGAATTTGAGAGATTTTGCATGATTATTACAATGATTTTAATGCGTTTAATACCCCAGAACAGCTGCAATTTTGCTTTAATGCAAGGCCTGCGCTGCATTTAACATTGCAGGAGCCTAATTGCATTTAACATTTGAGAGGATTTGTAAAATTATTGCAATTAATTTTATTGCATTTAACATCCCAGGGGGTTGCAATATTGCTTTAATGCAACGCCAGCGCTGCATTTTACAATGCAGCAGCCTGCAAAGTTATCCTAATATGATGCATTAGTCGCATTTAACATTTGAGAGGTTTTGCAGGATTATTATTATTGCATTTCACATCGCAGGGTGTTGCAATATTTCTTTAATGCAAGGCGATCACTGCATTTAACATTGCAGCAGCCTGAAAAGTCATCCTAATGCGATGCCGGGGGTAGTAAATACAATAATAATACTATAGTAATAATAATTTATATTATTAATAATAAGAATAAATCAAAGATTGATTGATTGATCGATCGGTGGGTGGGTGGATGGATGTCAGGAATTTGAGAGATTTTGCATGATTATTACAATGATTTTAATGCGTTTAATACCCCAGAACAGCTGCAATTTTGCTTTAATGCAAGGCCTGCGCTGCATTTAACATTGCAGGAGCCTAATTGCATTTAACATTTGAGAGGATTTGTAAAATTATTGCAATTAATTTTATTGCATTTAACATCCCAGGGGGTTGCAATATTGCTTTAATGCAACGCCAGCGCTGCATTTTACAATGCAGCAGCCTGCAAAGTTATCCTAATATGATGCATTAGTCGCATTTAACATTTGAGAGGTTTTGCAGGATTATTATTATTGCATTTCACATCGCAGGGTGTTGCAATATTTCTTTAATGCAAGGCGATCACTGCATTTAACATTGCAGCAGCCTGAAAAGTCATCCTAATGCGATGCATTTGTTGCATTTAACATTTGAGAGGTTTTGCAAAATTATTGCAATTAATTTAATGCATTTAACACCCACTGTGGGTCGCTAGGTGACTTTAATGCAAGGCCATCACTGCATTTAACATTGCAGCAGCCTGCAAAGTTATCCTAATACGATGCATTAGTCCGGTTTAACATTTGAGAGGTTTTGCAGGATTATTATTATTGCATTTCACATCGCAGGGTGTTGCAATATTTCTTTAATGCAAGGCGATCACTGCATTTAACATTGCAGCAGCCTGAAAAGTCATCCTAATGCGATGCATTTGTTGCATTTAACATTTGAGAGGTTTTGCAAAATTATTGCAATTAATTTAATGCATTTAACACCCACTGTGGGTCGCTAGATGACTTTAATGCAAGGCCATCACTGCATTTAACATTGCAGCAGCCTGCAAAGTTATCCTAATACGATGCATTAGTCCCGTTTAACATTTGAGAGGTTTTGCAGGATTATTATTGCATTTCACATCGCAGGGTGTTGCAATATTTCTTTAATGCAAGGCGATCACTGCATTTAACATTGCAGCAGCCTGAAAAGTCATCCTAATGCGATGCCGGGGGTAGTAAATACAATAATAATACTATAGTAATAATAATTTATATTATTAATAATAAGAATAAATCAAAGATTGATTGATTGATCGATCGGTGGGTGGGTGGATGGATGTCAGGAATTTGAGAGATTTTGCATGATTATTACAATGATTTTAATGCATTTAATACCCCAGAACAGCTGCAATTTTGCTTTAATGCAAGGCCTGCGCTGCATTTAACATTGCAGGAGCCTAATTGCATTTAACATTTGAGAGGATTTGCAAAATTATTGCAATTAATTTTATTGCATTTAACATCCCAGGGGGTTGCAATATTGCTTTAATGCAACGCCAGCGCTGCATTTAACAATGCAGCAGCCTGCAAAGTTATCCTAATACGATGCATTAGTCGCATTTAACATTTTTTTTAATTTTTTTTTTTATATATCTTTTTATTGGAGATAGGTACATCTTTACAGTCATACATTTTTTAATTGATAATATTGTCAATTATTATTATATTGTCTCCAATACCAATACCTTTTGCCCCTTTTTTTTATTTTTTAAACTAAATAGAACTAAAGAAATAGATGAAGTAAGAAAAGAAAAGAGAGAGAAGAAAAATAAAAACAAAAACAAACAAAACAAAAAACAAAAAAAAATTAATAAGGATAAGGAAAAAGTTAGTTAAAGAGGAATGGAAAAATTTATTAAAATAACAAAAACTTCATTCGAGATATATTCGTACATTTCAAAGTATAGCATTTCATCCATTCTTTAGTCCGAGTGCTAGTCAGGTTCCTGTGCTGAACTATTCTGACCCTTTAAGTAATCAATAAAAGGAGACCATGTTCCAATGAATAATTCCTGTTTGTCCAACAGGAAAAATCTGATTCTTTCCACGTTTAAGGTCTCCGTCATTTCTATAATCCACATTTTGATTGTGGGGGCCGTAGGTCCTTTCCAAAATTTTAGAATTAATTTTTTTCCTGTTATTAAACTATAATCAATAAAGTTTCTTTGTGTTGTTCTAAATGTTTGATTTGATTCTAATATTCCAAGTATAATTAATTTTGGATCTGGGTCCAATTGTGTGCTGGTTACTTTAGATATTATACTAAAAATATTTACCCAGAATTTTTTTATTTTTATACAGTTTGCAAACATATGCGATAATGTAGCTTCTAAATGTTGACATTTATCACATTTAGGTGAGATATGTTGGAAAATTTTATGTAGTTGTGTTTTTGAATAGTGTAACCTATGTATTACTTTAAATTGTATTAGAGAATGTCTGGCGTTTAGTGAACACTGATGTATATGTTGCAAACTTTCTTCCCAAGTATCTTTCGTTATTACTTGGTTTAATTCTTTTTCCCATTTTTGTCTGTATAAGTCCGTGGAAGGAATGTCACTGTCTAATAAGATATTATATATATAAGATATTAATTTTTCTGTATTAGGATGTTTGTTCCAACATTCATCAAGAATTTCTGAATTTCTAATTCGAAAATTTTGGGAGTTCGCTTTTACATAATCTCTAAGTTGAAGATATCTGAAATAATCATTTCCACGAAGACCATAAGTCTGTTGCAACTCCTTAAATGTCAGAAAGGTGCCTTCCTTATAAAGTTGTCCCATATTTTTAATTCCATAATTCTTCCATTGTGTAAAACCCCCGTCTACCCATGAAGGCTTAAACAAAGGATTATTCACAATTGGAAGAAAAAGTGATAAATTATCTAATTTTAATGTCTTTTTTAATTGTTTCCAAATTCGTATAGCACTAAATATTATAGGGTTTCCCCTATAAATTTTTTTGTTTAATTTAGACGTAGCAAATAATATCGAACCGATATCAAAAGGTAAACAATCTTCCTTTTCCATTTTTAACCAGACTGGTTGATGATCTATTTCTCCCAACCAGAAATTCATATTTTTAATATTAACTGCCCAGAAATAAAACAAAAAATTGGGTAAAGCCAGGCCTCCATTTATTTTTGATTTACCCAAGTGTCTTTTATTTATCCTATGATTCTTATAATCCCAGATAAAATCATTAACAATAGAGTCCAATTTTTTAAAAAAGTTTTTTGTCAGATATATCGGAATTGTCTGAAAAAGGTATAATATTTGCGGTAAAAAAATCATTTTTATGGCATTAATTTTGCCAACCATTGAGATAGGGAGTGTTTTCCAATATTGAATATTCTTATGTAGTTTGTTCAGTAATGGGGGGAAATTTGCTTTAAATAATGATGTGTATATCTTAGTTACATAGATACCTAGATATTTAAATCTTTCCTTTACTATTTTAAATGGGAATTGTTGTATTATCTGTTTGTTATGTTCCCTTATTGGCATAATTTCGCTTTTATTCCAATTTATTCTGTATCCTGAAAGTGAACCAAATTGGGTTATTAGCTTTAATAAATTTGGAATACTAATTTCTGGTTTTGTAATGTAAATTAATACGTCATCTGCGTATAGAGAAATTTTATTCACTGTGTCCTTTGTGTTATATCCATGTATTTCCGGATGCCCCCTAACTCTTTCTGCCAATGGCTCAATAGCAAGCGCAAATAATAATGGGGATAACGGGCATCCTTGTCTACAACCTCTAGATAGGCTAAATTTCGATGACAACCTTTGGTTTGTGAATATTCTGGCCGTAGGATTTGTATATAACAGTTTTATCCATGTACAGAATTTCTCCCCTAGCTGCATATTTTCCATCACCGAGAATAAGTAAGACCATTCAACCTGATCAAATGCTTTTTCGGCATCAAGTGAGATTATTGCTAGATCTTCATTAATACTTCTCTTAGAATATATAATATTAAATAATCTTCTTAGATTATAGTATGAATATCGTTTCTGAATGAAGCCTGTTTGGTCAGGGTGTATTAATTTATTCATCACTGTACTTAATCTATGCGCTAGTATTTTAGTTAAAATTTTTTGATCTGTATTTAAAAGTGCAATTGCTCTGTATGATCCCGGGTCTTCCGGATCTTTATCAGCTTTAGGAATAAGTGTTATTATAGATTCATTTAGAGTATCTGGAAGTTTCTGTTGAGTATATATATACTCATACAGTCTATGTAAACGTGGGCTAAGCAAATCATAAAAAA
This sequence comes from Rhinoraja longicauda, assembly GCF_053455715.1. NCBI lineage: Eukaryota > Metazoa > Chordata > Chondrichthyes > Rajiformes > Arhynchobatidae > Rhinoraja > Rhinoraja longicauda. The sequence continues at coordinate 54,918 of NW_027601373.1, forward strand.
ATTTATAAAATTCGGAGCCTAAACCATCTGGTCCTACTGCTTTACCATTTTTTAAAGAACCAATAGACTCCTCAATATCCTTTATCGTAATCTCCCTTTCTAGTACTTCTCTATCTTTTGAATCTAAACCTTGTAAATTACATTTTCTTAAAAAGTCTGCTATTCCTTCTGATTGTGCTACGGTTTTAGTTGAATAAAGGTTCTGATAATATTGGAGAAATCTATCATTTATGTCCTTGGGCATTTTTAATAATTCTCCTGTCTCTGTTCTAATTTTATGAATTATTTTTTCCCCTTCCATTTTTCGTAACTGACGTGCTAATAGTTTTTGTGGTTTGTCTCCAAATTCAAAATGTAATTGTTTTGTTTTTTGATAAAGCTTTATTACTTGCGATGCATTTGTTGCATTTAACATTTGAGAGGTTTTGCAAAATTATTGCAATTAATTTAATGCATATAACATCCATTGGGGGTCGCTAGATGACTTTAATGCAAGGCCATCACTGCATTTAACATTGCAGTAGCCTGCAAAGTTATCCTAATACGATGCATTAGTCACGTTTAACATTTGAGAGGTTTTGCAGGATTATTATTGCATTTCACATCGCAGGGTGTTGCAATATTTCTTTAATGCAAGGCGATCACTGCATTTAACATTGCAGCAGCCTGAAAAGTCATCCTAATGCGATGCCGGGGGTAGTAAATACAATAATAATACTATAGTAATAATAATTTATATTATTAATAATAAGAATAAATCAAAGATTGATTGATTGATCGATCGGTGGGTGGGTGGGTGGATGGATGTCAGGAATTTGAGAGATTTTGCATGATTATTACAATGATTTTAATGCGTTTAATACCCCAGAACAGCTGCAATTTTGCTTTAATGCAAGGCCTGCGCTGCATTTAACATTGCAGGAGCCTAATTGCATTTAACATTTGAGAGGATTTGCAAAATTATTGCAATTAATTTTATTGCATTTAACATCCCAGGGGGTTGCAATATTGCTTTAATGCAACGCCAGCGCTGCATTTAACAATGCAGCAGCCTGCAAAGTTATCCTAATACGATGCATTAGTCGCATTTAACATTTGAGAGGTTTTGCAGGATTATTATTATTGCATTTCACATCGCAGGGTGTTGCAATATTTCTTTAATGCAAGGCGATCACTGCATTTAACATTGCAGCAGCCTGAAAAGTCATCCTAATGCGATGCATTTGTTGCATTTAACATTTGAGAGGTTTTGCAAAATTATTGCAATTAATTTAATGCATTTAACACCCACTGTGGGTCGCTAGATGACTTTAATGCAAGGCCATCACTGCATTTAACATTGCAGCAACCTGCAAAGTTATCCTAATACGATGCATTAGTCCCGTTTAACATTTGAGAGGTTTTGCAGGATTATTATTGCATTTCACTTCGCAGGGTGTTGCAATATTTCTTTAATGCAAGGCGATCACTTCATTTAACATTGCAGCAGCCTGAAAAGTCATCCTAATGCGATGCATTTGTTGCATTTAACATTTGAGAGGTTTTGCAAAATTATTGCAATTAATTTAATGCATATAACATCCATTGGGGGTCGCTAGATGACTTTAATGCAAGGCCATCACTGCATTTAACATTGCAGTAGCCTGCAAAGTTATCCTAATATGATGCATTAGTCACGTTTAACATTTGAGAGGTTTTGCAGGATTATTATTGCATTTCACATCGCAGGGTGTTGCAATATTTCTTTAATGCAAGGCGATCACTGCATTTAACATTGCAGCAGCCTGAAAAGTCATCCTAATGCGATGCCGGGGGTAGTAAATACAATAATAATACTATAGTAATAATAATTTATATTATTAATAATAAGAATAAATCAAAGATTGATTGATTGATTGATCGATCGGTGGGTGGGTGGACGGATGTCAGGAATTTGAGAGATTTTGCATGATTATTACAATGATTTTAATGCGTTTAATACCCCAGAACAGCTGCAATTTTGCCTTAATGCAAGGCCTGCGCTGCATTTAACATTGCAGGAGCCTAATTGCATTTAACATTTGAGAGGATTTGCAAAATTATTGCAATTAATTTTATTGCATTTAACATCCCAGGGGGTTGCAATATTGCTTTAATGCAACGCCAGCGCTGCATTTAACAATGCAGCAGCCTGCAAAGTTATCCTAATACGATGCATTAGTCGCATTTAACATTTGAGAGGTTTTGCAGGATTATTATTATTGCATTTCACATCGCAGGGTGTTGCAATATTTCTTTAATGCAAGGCGATCACTGCATTTAACATTGCAGCAGCCTGAAAAGTCATCCTAATGCGATGCATTTGTTGCATTTAACATTTGAGAGGTTTTGCAAAATTATTGCAATTAATTTAATGCATTTAACACCCACTGTGGGTCGCTAGATGACTTTAATGCAAGGCCATCACTGCATTTAACATTGCAGCAGCCTGCAAAGTTATCCTAATACGATGCATTAGTCCCGTTTAACATTTGAGAGGTTTTGCAGGATTATTATTGCATTTCACATCGCAGGGTGTTGCAATATTTCTTTAATGCAAGGCGATCACTGCATTTAACATTGCAGCAGCCTGAAAAGTCATCCTAATGCGATGCATTTGTTGCATTTAACATTTGAGAGGTTTTGCAAAATTATTGCAATTAATTTAATGCATATAACATCCATTGGGGGTCGCTAGATGACTTTAATGCAAGGCCATCACTGCATTTAACATTGCAGTAGCCTGCAAAGTTATCCTAATACGATGCATTAGTCACGTTTAACATTTGAGAGGTTTTGCAGGATTATTATTGCATTTCACATCGCAGGGTGTTGCAATATTTCTTTAATGCAAGGCGATCACTGCATTTAACATTGCAGCAGCCTGAAAAGTCATCCTAATGCGATGCCGGGGGTAGTAAATACAATAATAATACTATAGTAATAATAATTTATATTATTAATAATAAGAATAAATCAAAGATTGATTGATTGATCGATCGGTGGGTGGGTGGGTGGATGGATGTCAGGAATTTGAGAGATTTTGCATGATTATTACAATGATTTTAATGCGTTTAATACCCCAGAACAGCTACAATTTTGCTTTAATGCAAGGCCTGCGCTGCATTTAACATTGCAGGAGCCTAATTGCATTTAACATTTGAGAGGATTTGCAAAATTATTGCAATTAATTTTATTGCATTTAACATCCCAGGGGGTTGCAATATTGCTTTAATGCAACGCCAGCGCTGCATTTAACAATGCAGCAGCCTGCAAAGTTATCCTAATACGATGCATTAGTCGCATTTAACATTTGAGAGGTTTTGCAGGATTATTATTATTGCATTTCACATCGCAGGGTGTTGCAATATTTCTTTAATGCAAGGCGATCACTGCATTTAACATTGCAGCAAGCCTGAAAAGTCATCCTAATGCGATGCATTTGTTGCATTTAACATTTGAGAGGTTTTGCAAAATTATTGCAATTAATTTAATGCATTTAACACCCACTGTGGGTCGCTAGATGACTTTAATGCAAGGCCATCACTGCATTTAACATTGCAGCAGCCTGCAAAGTTATCCTAATACGATGCATTAGTCCCGTTTAACATTTGAGAGGTTTTGCAGGATTATTATTGCATTTCACATCGCAGGGTGTTGCAATATTTCTTTAATGCAAGGCGATCACTGCATTTAACATTGCAGCAGCCTGAAAAGTCATCCTAATGCGATGCATTTGTTGCATTTAACATTTGAGAGGTTTTGCAAAATTATTGCAATTAATTTAATGCATATAACATCCATTGGGGGTCGCTAGATGACTTTAATGCAAGGCCATCACTGCATTTAACATTGCAGTAGCCTGCAAAGTTATCCTAATACGATGCATTAGTCACGTTTAACATTTGAGAGGTTTTGCAGGATTATTATTGCATTTCACATCGCAGGGTGTTGCAATATTTCTTTAATGCAAGGCGATCACTGCATTTAACATTGCAGCAGCCTGAAAAGTCATCCTAATGCGATGCCGGGGGTAGTAAATACAATAATAATACTATAGTAATAATAATTTATATTATTAATAATAAGAATAAATCAAAGATTGATTGATTGATCGATCGGTGGGTGGGTGGGTGGATGGATGTCAGGAATTTGAGAGATTTTGCATGATTATTACAATGATTTTAATGCGTTTAATACCCCAGAACAGCTGCAATTTTGCTTTAATGCAAGGCCTGCGCTGCATTTAACATTGCAGGAGCCTAATTGCATTTAACATTTGAGAGGATTTGCAAAATTATTGCAATTAATTTTATTGCATTTAACATCCCAGGGGGTTGCAATATTGCTTTAATGCAACGCCAGCGCTGCATTTAACAATGCAGCAGCCTGCAAAGTTATCCTAATACGATGCATTAGTCGCATTTAACATTTGAGAGGTTTTGCAGGATTATTATTATTGCATTTCACATCGCAGGGTGTTGCAATATTTCTTTAATGCAAGGCGATCACTGCATTTAACATTGCAGCAAGCCTGAAAAGTCATCCTAATGCGATGCATTTGTTGCATTTAACATTTGAGAGGTTTTGCAAAATTATTGCAATTAATTTAATGCATTTAACACCCACTGTGGGTCGCTAGATGACTTTAATGCAAGGCCATCACTGCATTTAACATTGCAGCAGCCTGCAAAGTTATCCTAATACGATGCATTAGTCCCGTTTAACATTTGAGAGGTTTTGCAGGATTATTATTGCATTTCACATCGCAGGGTGTTGCAATATTTCTTTAATGCAAGGCGATCACTGCATTTAACATTGCAGCAGCCTGAAAAGTCATCCTAATGCGATGCATTTGTTGCATTTAACATTTGAGAGGTTTTGCAAAATTATTGCAATTAATTTAATGCATATAACATCCATTGGGGGTCGCTAGATGACTTTAATGCAAGGCCATCACTGCATTTAACATTGCAGTAGCCTGCAAAGTTATCCTAATACGATGCATTAGTCACGTTTAACATTTGAGAGGTTTTGCAGGATTATTATTGCATTTCACATCGCAGGGTGTTGCAATATTTCTTTAACGCAAGGCGATCACTGCATTTAACATTGCAGCAGCCTGAAAAGTCATCCTAATGCGATGCCGGGGGTAGTAAATACAATAATAATACTATAGTAATAATAATTTATATTATTAATAATAAGAATAAATCAAAGATTGATTGATTGATCGATCGATCGGTGGGTGGGTGGATGGATGTCAGGAATTTGAGAGATTTTGCATGATTATTACAATGATTTTAATGCGTTTAATACCCCAGAACATCTGCAATTTTGCTTTAATGCAAGGCCTGCGCTGCATTTAACATTGCAGGAGTCTAATTGCATTTAACATTTGAGAGGATTTGCAAAATTATTGCAATTAATTTTATTGCATTTAACATCCCAGGGGGTTGCAATATTGCTTTAATGCAACGCCAGCGCTGCATTTTACAATGCAGCAGCCTGCAAAGTTATCCTAATACGATGCATTAGTCGCATTTAACATTTGAGAGGTTTTGCAGGATTATTATTATTGCATTTCACATCGCAGGGTGTTGCAATATTTCTTTAATGCAAGGCGATCACTGCATTTAACATTGCAGCAGCCTGAAAAGTCATCCTAATGCGATGCATTTGTTGCATTTAACATTTGAGAGGTTTTGCAAAATTATTGCAATTAATTTAATGCATTTAACATCCATTGGGGGTCGCTAGATGACTTTAATGCAAGGCCATCACTGCATTTAACATTGCAGTAGCCTGCAAAGTTATCCTAATACGATGCATTAGTCACGTTTAACATTTGAGAGGTTTTGCAGGATTATTATTGCATTTCACATCGCAGGGTGTTGCAATATTTCTTTAATGCAAGGCGATCACTGCATTTAACATTGCAGCAGCCTGAAAAGTCATCCTAATGCGATGCCGGGGGTAGTAAATACAATAATAATACTATAGTAATAATAATTTATATTATTAATAATAAGAATAAATCAAAGATTGATTGATTGATCGATCGGTGGGTGGGTGGATGGATGTCAGGAATTTGAGAGATTTTGCATGATTATTACAATGATTTTAATGCGTTTAATACCCCAGAACAGCTGCAATTTTGCTTTAATGCAAGGCCTGCGCTGCATTTAACATTGCAGGAGCCTAATTGCATTTAACATTTGAGAGAATTTGCAAAATTATTGCAATTAATTTTATTGCATTTAACATCCCAGGGGGTTGCAATATTGCTTTAATGCAATGCCAGCGCTGCATTTTACAATGCAGCAGCCTGCAAAGTTATCCTAATACGATGCATTAGTCGCATTTAACATTTGAGAGGTTTTGCAGGATTATTATTATTGCATTTCACATCGCAGGGTGTTGCAATATTTCTTTAATGCAAGGCGATCACTGCATTTAACATTGCAGCAGCCTGAAAAGTCATCCTAATGCGATGCATTTGTTGCATTTAACATTTGAGAGGTTTTGCAAAATTATTGCAATTAATTTAATGCATTTAACACCCACTGTGGGTCGCTAGATGACTTTAATGCAAGGCCATCACTGCATTGAACATTGCAGCAGCCTGCAAAGTTACCCTAATACTATGCATTAGTCCCGTTTAACATTTGAGAGGTTTTGCAGGATTATTATTGCATTTCACATCGCAGGATGTTGCAATATTTCTTTAATGCAAGGCGATCACTGCATTTAACATTGCAGCAGCCTGAAAAGCCATCCTAATGCGATGCATTTGTTGCATTTAACATTTGAGAGGTTTTGCAAAATTATTGCAATTAATTTAATGCATATAACATCCATTGGGGGTCGCTAGATGACTTTAATGCAAGGCCATCACTGCATTTAACATTGCAGTAGCCTGCAAAGTTATCCTAATACGATGCATTAGTCACGTTTAACATTTGAGAGGTTTTGCAGGATTATTATTGCATTTCACATCGCAGGGTGTTGCAATATTTCTTTAATGCAAGGCGATCACTGCATTTAACATTGCAGCAGCCTGAAAAGTCATCCTAATGCGATGCCGGGGGTAGTAAATACAATAATAATACTATAGTAATAATAATTTATATTATTAATAATAAGAATAAATCAAAGATTGATTGATTGATCGATCGGTGGGTGGGTGGGTGGATGGATGTCAGGAATTTGAGAGATTTTGCATGATTATTACAATGATTTTAATGCGTTTAATACCCCAGAACAGCTACAATTTTGCTTTAATGCAAGGCCTGCGCTGCATTTAACATTGCAGGAGCCTAATTGCATTTAACATTTGAGAGGATTTGCAAAATTATTGCAATTAATTTTATTGCATTTAACATCCCAGGGGGTTGCAATATTGCTTTAATGCAACGCCAGCGCTGCATTTAACAATGCAGCAGCCTGCAAAGTTATCCTAATACGATGCATTAGTCGCATTTAACATTTGAGAGGTTTTGCAGGATTATTATTATTGCATTTCACATCGCAGGGTGTTGCAATATTTCTTTAATGCAAGGCGATCACTGCATTTAACATTGCAGCAAGCCTGAAAAGTCATCCTAATGCGATGCATTTGTTGCATTTAACATTTGAGAGGTTTTGCAAAATTATTGCAATTAATTTAATGCATTTAACACCCACTGTGGGTCGCTAGATGACTTTAATGCAAGGCCATCACTGCATTTAACATTGCAGCAGCCTGCAAAGTTATCCTAATACGATGCATTAGTCCCGTTTAACATTTGAGAGGTTTTGCAGGATTATTATTGCATTTCACATCGCAGGGTGTTGCAATATTTCTTTAATGCAAGGCGATCACTGCATTTAACATTGCAGCAGCCTGAAAAGTCATCCTAATGCGATGCATTTGTTGCATTTAACATTTGAGAGGTTTTGCAAAATTATTGCAATTAATTTAATGCATATAACATCCATTGGGGGTCGCTAGATGACTTTAATGCAAGGCCATCACTGCATTTAACATTGCAGTAGCCTGCAAAGTTATCCTAATACGATGCATTAGTCACGTTTAACATTTGAGAGGTTTTGCAGGATTATTATTGCATTTCACATCGCAGGGTGTTGCAATATTTCTTTAACGCAAGGCGATCACTGCATTTAACATTGCAGCAGCCTGAAAAGTCATCCTAATGCGATGCCGGGGGTAGTAAATACAATAATAATACTATAGTAATAATAATTTATATTATTAATAATAAGAATAAATCAAAGATTGATTGATTGATCGATCGATCGGTGGGTGGGTGGATGGATGTCAGGAATTTGAGAGATTTTGCATGATTATTACAATGATTTTAATGCGTTTAATACCCCAGAACATCTGCAATTTTGCTTTAATGCAAGGCCTGCGCTGCATTTAACATTGCAGGAGTCTAATTGCATTTAACATTTGAGAGGATTTGCAAAATTATTGCAATTAATTTTATTGCATTTAACATCCCAGGGGGTTGCAATATTGCTTTAATGCAACGCCAGCGCTGCATTTTACAATGCAGCAGCCTGCAAAGTTATCCTAATACGATGCATTAGTCGCATTTAACATTTGAGAGGTTTTGCAGGATTATTATTATTGCATTTCACATCGCAGGATGTTGCAATATTTCTTTAATGCAAGGCGATCACTGCATTTAACATTGCAGCAGCCTGAAAAGCCATCCTAATGCGATGCATTTGTTGCATTTAGCATTTGAGAGGTTTTGCAAAATTATTGCAATTAATTTAATGCATATAACATCCATTGGGGGTCGCTAGATGACTTTAATGCAAGGCCATCACTGCATTTAACATTGCAGTAGCCTGCAAAGTTATCCTAATACGATGCATTAGTCACGTTTAACATTTGAGAGGTTTTGCAGGATTATTATTGCATTTCACATCGCAGGGTGTTGCAATATTTCTTTAATGCAAGGCGATCACTGCATTTAACATTGCAGCAGCCTGAAAAGTCATCCTAATGCGATGCCGGGGGTAGTAAATACAATAATAATACTATAGTAATAATAATTTATATTATTAATAATAAGAATAAATCAAAGATTGATTGATTGATCGATCGGTGGGTGGGTGGATGGATGTCAGGAATTTGAGAGATTTTGCATGATTATTACAATGATTTTAATGCGTTTAATACCCCAGAACAGCTGCAATTTTGCTTTAATGCAAGGCCTGCGCTGCATTTAACATTGCAGGAGCCTAATTGCATTTAACATTTGAGAGAATTTGCAAAATTATTGCAATTAATTTTATTGCATTTAACATCCCAGGGGGTTGCAATATTGCTTTAATGCAATGCCAGCGCTGCATTTTACAATGCAGCAGCCTGCAAAGTTATCCTAATACGATGCATTAGTCGCATTTAACATTTGAGAGGTTTTGCAGGATTATTATTATTGCATTTCACATCGCAGGGTGTTGCAATATTTCTTTAATGCAAGGCGATCACTGCATTTAACATTGCAGCAGCCTGAAAAGTCATCCTAATGCGATGCATTTGTTGCATTTAACATTTGAGAGGTTTTGCAAAATTATTGCAATTAATTTAATGCATTTAACACCCACTGTGGGTCGCTAGATGACTTTAATGCAAGGCCATCACTGCATTGAACATTGCAGCAGCCTGCAAAGTTACCCTAATACTATGCATTAGTCCCGTTTAACATTTGAGAGGTTTTGCAGGATTATTATTGCATTTCACATCGCAGGATGTTGCAATATTTCTTTAATGCAAGGCGATCACTGCATTTAACATTGCAGCAGCCTGAAAAGCCATCCTAATGCGATGCATTTGTTGCATTTAACATTTGAGAGGTTTTGCAAAATTATTGCAATTAATTTAATGCATATAACATCCATTGGGGGTCGCTAGATGACTTTAATGCAAGGCCATCACTGCATTTAACATTGCAGTAGCCTGCAAAGTTATCCTAATACGATGCATTAGTCACGTTTAACATTTGAGAGGTTTTGCAGGATTATTATTGCATTTCACATCGCAGGGTGTTGCAATATTTCTTTAATGCAAGGCGATCACTGCATTTAACATTGCAGCAGCCTGAAAAGTCATCCTAATGCGATGCCGGGGGTAGTAAATACAATAATAATACTATAGTAATAATAATTTATATTATTAATAATAAGAATAAATCAAAGATTGATTGATTGATCGATCGGTGGGTGGGTGGGTGGATGGATGTCAGGAATTTGAGAGATTTTGCATGATTATTACAATGATTTTAATGCGTTTAATACCCCAGAACAGCTACAATTTTGCTTTAATGCAAGGCCTGCGCTGCATTTAACATTGCAGGAGCCTAATTGCATTTAACATTTGAGAGGATTTGCAAAATTATTGCAATTAATTTTATTGCATTTAACATCCCAGGGGGTTGCAATATTGCTTTAATGCAACGCCAGCGCTGCATTTAACAATGCAGCAGCCTGCAAAGTTATCCTAATACGATGCATTAGTCGCATTTAACATTTGAGAGGTTTTGCAGGATTATTATTATTGCATTTCACATCGCAGGGTGTTGCAATATTTCTTTAATGCAAGGCGATCACTGCATTTAACATTGCAGCAAGCCTGAAAAGTCATCCTAATGCGATGCATTTGTTGCATTTAACATTTGAGAGGTTTTGCAAAATTATTGCAATTAATTTAATGCATTTAACACCCACTGTGGGTCGCTAGATGACTTTAATGCAAGGCCATCACTGCATTTAACATTGCAGCAGCCTGCAAAGTTATCCTAATACGATGCATTAGTCCCGTTTAACATTTGAGAGGTTTTGCAGGATTATTATTGCATTTCACATCGCAGGGTGTTGCAATATTTCTTTAATGCAAGGCGATCACTGCATTTAACATTGCAGCAGCCTGAAAAGTCATCCTAATGCGATGCATTTGTTGCATTTAACATTTGAGAGGTTTTGCAAAATTATTGCAATTAATTTAATGCATATAACATCCATTGGGGGTCGCTAGATGACTTTAATGCAAGGCCATCACTGCATTTAACATTGCAGTAGCCTGCAAAGTTATCCTAATACGATGCATTAGTCACGTTTAACATTTGAGAGGTTTTGCAGGATTATTATTGCATTTCACATCGCAGGGTGTTGCAATATTTCTTTAACGCAAGGCGATCACTGCATTTAACATTGCAGCAGCCTGAAAAGTCATCCTAATGCGATGCCGGGGGTAGTAAATACAATAATAATACTATAGTAATAATAATTTATATTATTAATAATAAGAATAAATCAAAGATTGATTGATTGATCGATCGATCGGTGGGTGGGTGGATGGATGTCAGGAATTTGAGAGATTTTGCATGATTATTACAATGATTTTAATGCGTTTAATACCCCAGAACATCTGCAATTTTGCTTTAATGCAAGGCCTGCGCTGCATTTAACATTGCAGGAGTCTAATTGCATTTAACATTTGAGAGGATTTGCAAAATTATTGCAATTAATTTTATTGCATTTAACATCCCAGGGGGTTGCAATATTGCTTTAATGCAACGCCAGCGCTGCATTTTACAATGCAGCAGCCTGCAAAGTTATCCTAATACGATGCATTAGTCGCATTTAACATTTGAGAGGTTTTGCAGGATTATTATTATTGCATTTCACATCGCAGGATGTTGCAATATTTCTTTAATGCAAGGCGATCACTGCATTTAACATTGCAGCAGCCTGAAAAGCCATCCTAATGCGATGCATTTGTTGCATTTAGCATTTGAGAGGTTTTGCAAAATTATTGCAATTAATTTAATGCATATAACATCCATTGGGGGTCGCTAGATGACTTTAATGCAAGGCCATCACTGCATTTAACATTGCAGTAGCCTGCAAAGTTATCCTAATACGATGCATTAGTCACGTTTAACATTTGAGAGGTTTTGCAGGATTATTATTGCATTTCACATCGCAGGGTGTTGCAATATTTCTTTAATGCAAGGCGATCACTGCATTTAACATTGCAGCAGCCTGAAAAGTCATCCTAATGCGATGCCGGGGGTAGTAAATACAATAATAATACTATAGTAATAATAATTTATATTATTAATAATAAGAATAAATCAAAGATTGATTGATTGATCGATCGGTGGGTGGGTGGATGGATGTCAGGAATTTGAGAGATTTTGCATGATTATTACAATGATTTTAATGCGTTTAATACCCCAGAACAGCTGCAATTTTGCTTTAATGCAAGGCCTGCGCTGCATTTAACATTGCAGGAGCCTAATTGCATTTAACATTTGAGAGAATTTGCAAAATTATTGCAATTAATTTTATTGCATTTAACATCCCAGGGGGTTGCAATATTGCTTTAATGCAATGCCAGCGCTGCATTTTACAATGCAGCAGCCTGCAAAGTTATCCTAATACGATGCATTAGTCGCATTTAACATTTGAGAGGTTTTGCAGGATTATTATTATTGCATTTCACATCGCAGGGTGTTGCAATATTTCTTTAATGCAAGGCGATCACTGCATTTAACATTGCAGCAGCCTGAAAAGTCATCCTAATGCGATGCCGGGGGTAGTAAATACAATAATAATACTATAGTAATAATAATTTATATTATTAATAATAAGAATAAATCAAAGATTGATTGATTGATCGATCGGTGGGTGGGTGGATGGATGTCAGGAATTTGAGAGATTTTGCATGATTATTACAATGATTTTAATGCGTTTAATACCCCAGAACAGCTGCAATTTTGCTTTAATGCAAGGCCTGCGCTGCATTTAACATTGCAGGAGCCTAATTGCATTTAACATTTGAGAGAATTTGCAAAATTATTGCAATTAATTTTATTGCATTTAACATCCCAGGGGGTTGCAATATTGCTTTAATGCAATGCCAGCGCTGCATTTTACAATGCAGCAGCCTGCAAAGTTATCCTAATACGATGCATTAGTCGCATTTAACATTTGAGAGGTTTTGCAGGATTATTATTATTGCATTTCACATCGCAGGGTGTTGCAATATTTCTTTAATGCAAGGCGATCACTGCATTTAACATTGCAGCAGCCTGAAAAGTCATCCTAATGCGATGCATTTGTTGCATTTAACATTTGAGAGGTTTTGCAAAATTATTGCAATTAATTTAATGCATTTAACACCCACTGTGGGTCGCTAGATGACTTTAATGCAAGGCCATCACTGCATTGAACATTGCAGCAGCCTGCAAAGTTACCCTAATACTATGCATTAGTCCCGTTTAACATTTGAGAGGTTTTGCAGGATTATTATTGCATTTCACATCGCAGGATGTTGCAATATTTCTTTAATGCAAGGCGATCACTGCATTTAACATTGCAGCAGCCTGAAAAGCCATCCTAATGCGATGCATTTGTTGCATTTAACATTTGAGAGGTTTTGCAAAATTATTGCAATTAATTTAATGCATATAACATCCATTGGGGGTCGCTAGATGACTTTAATGCAAGGCCATCACTGCATTTAACATTGCAGTAGCCTGCAAAGTTATCCTAATACGATGCATTAGTCACGTTTAACATTTGAGAGGTTTTGCAGGATTATTATTGCATTTCACATCGCAGGGTGTTGCAATATTTCTTTAATGCAAGGCGATCACTGCATTTAACATTGCAGCAGCCTGAAAAGTCATCCTAATGCGATGCCGGGGGTAGTAAATACAATAATAATACTATAGTAATAATAATTTATATTATTAATAATAAGAATAAATCAAAGATTGATTGATTGATCGATCGGTGGGTGGGTGGGTGGATGGATGTCAGGAATTTGAGAGATTTTGCATGATTATTACAATGATTTTAATGCGTTTAATACCCCAGAACAGCTACAATTTTGCTTTAATGCAAGGCCTGCGCTGCATTTAACATTGCAGGAGCCTAATTGCATTTAACATTTGAGAGGATTTGCAAAATTATTGCAATTAATTTTATTGCATTTAACATCCCAGGGGGTTGCAATATTGCTTTAATGCAACGCCAGCGCTGCATTTAACAATGCAGCAGCCTGCAAAGTTATCCTAATACGATGCATTAGTCGCATTTAACATTTGAGAGGTTTTGCAGGATTATTATTATTGCATTTCACATCGCAGGGTGTTGCAATATTTCTTTAATGCAAGGCGATCACTGCATTTAACATTGCAGCAAGCCTGAAAAGTCATCCTAATGCGATGCATTTGTTGCATTTAACATTTGAGAGGTTTTGCAAAATTATTGCAATTAATTTAATGCATTTAACACCCACTGTGGGTCGCTAGATGACTTTAATGCAAGGCCATCACTGCATTTAACATTGCAGCAGCCTGCAAAGTTATCCTAATACGATGCATTAGTCCCGTTTAACATTTGAGAGGTTTTGCAGGATTATTATTGCATTTCACATCGCAGGGTGTTGCAATATTTCTTTAATGCAAGGCGATCACTGCATTTAACATTGCAGCAGCCTGAAAAGTCATCCTAATGCGATGCATTTGTTGCATTTAACATTTGAGAGGTTTTGCAAAATTATTGCAATTAATTTAATGCATATAACATCCATTGGGGGTCGCTAGATGACTTTAATGCAAGGCCATCACTGCATTTAACATTGCAGTAGCCTGCAAAGTTATCCTAATACGATGCATTAGTCACGTTTAACATTTGAGAGGTTTTGCAGGATTATTATTGCATTTCACATCGCAGGGTGTTGCAATATTTCTTTAACGCAAGGCGATCACTGCATTTAACATTGCAGCAGCCTGAAAAGTCATCCTAATGCGATGCCGGGGGTAGTAAATACAATAATAATACTATAGTAATAATAATTTATATTATTAATAATAAGAATAAATCAAAGATTGATTGATTGATCGATCGATCGGTGGGTGGGTGGATGGATGTCAGGAATTTGAGAGATTTTGCATGATTATTACAATGATTTTAATGCGTTTAATACCCCAGAACATCTGCAATTTTGCTTTAATGCAAGGCCTGCGCTGCATTTAACATTGCAGGAGTCTAATTGCATTTAACATTTGAGAGGATTTGCAAAATTATTGCAATTAATTTTATTGCATTTAACATCCCAGGGGGTTGCAATATTGCTTTAATGCAACGCCAGCGCTGCATTTTACAATGCAGCAGCCTGCAAAGTTATCCTAATACGATGCATTAGTCGCATTTAACATTTGAGAGGTTTTGCAGGATTATTATTATTGCATTTCACATCGCAGGATGTTGCAATATTTCTTTAATGCAAGGCGATCACTGCATTTAACATTGCAGCAGCCTGAAAAGCCATCCTAATGCGATGCATTTGTTGCATTTAGCATTTGAGAGGTTTTGCAAAATTATTGCAATTAATTTAATGCATATAACATCCATTGGGGGTCGCTAGATGACTTTAATGCAAGGCCATCACTGCATTTAACATTGCAGTAGCCTGCAAAGTTATCCTAATACGATGCATTAGTCACGTTTAACATTTGAGAGGTTTTGCAGGATTATTATTGCATTTCACATCGCAGGGTGTTGCAATATTTCTTTAATGCAAGGCGATCACTGCATTTAACATTGCAGCAGCCTGAAAAGTCATCCTAATGCGATGCCGGGGGTAGTAAATACAATAATAATACTATAGTAATAATAATTTATATTATTAATAATAAGAATAAATCAAAGATTGATTGATTGATCGATCGGTGGGTGGGTGGATGGATGTCAGGAATTTGAGAGATTTTGCATGATTATTACAATGATTTTAATGCGTTTAATACCCCAGAACAGCTGCAATTTTGCTTTAATGCAAGGCCTGCGCTGCATTTAACATTGCAGGAGCCTAATTGCATTTAACATTTGAGAGAATTTGCAAAATTATTGCAATTAATTTTATTGCATTTAACATCCCAGGGGGTTGCAATATTGCTTTAATGCAATGCCAGCGCTGCATTTTACAATGCAGCAGCCTGCAAAGTTATCCTAATACGATGCATTAGTCGCATTTAACATTTGAGAGGTTTTGCAGGATTATTATTATTGCATTTCACATCGCAGGGTGTTGCAATATTTCTTTAATGCAAGGCGATCACTGCATTTAACATTGCAGCAGCCTGAAAAGTCATCCTAATGCGATGCATTTGTTGCATTTAACATTTGAGAGGTTTTGCAAAATTATTGCAATTAATTTAATGCATTTAACACCCACTGTGGGTCGCTAGATGACTTTAATGCAAGGCCATCACTGCATTGAACATTGCAGCAGCCTGCAAAGTTACCCTAATACTATGCATTAGTCCCGTTTAACATTTGAGAGGTTTTGCAGGATTATTATTGCATTTCACATCGCAGGATGTTGCAATATTTCTTTAATGCAAGGCGATCACTGCATTTAACATTGCAGCAGCCTGAAAAGCCATCCTAATGCGATGCATTTGTTGCATTTAACATTTGAGAGGTTTTGCAAAATTATTGCAATTAATTTAATGCATATAACATCCATTGGGGGTCGCTAGATGACTTTAATGCAAGGCCATCACTGCATTTAACATTGCAGTAGCCTGCAAAGTTATCCTAATACGATGCATTAGTCACGTTTAACATTTGAGAGGTTTTGCAGGATTATTATTGCATTTCACATCGCAGGGTGTTGCAATATTTCTTTAATGCAAGGCGATCACTGCATTTAACATTGCAGCAGCCTGAAAAGTCATTCTAATGCGATGCCGGAGGTAGTAAATACAATAATAATACTATAGTAATAATAATTTATATTATTAATAATAAGAATAAATCAAAGATTGATTGATTGATCGATCGGTGGGTGGGTGGGTGGATGGATGTCAGGAATTTGAGAGATTTTGCATGATTATTACAATGATTTTAATGCGTTTAATACCCCAGAACAGCTACAATTTTGCTTTAATGCAAGGCCTGCGCTGCATTTAACATTGCAGGAGCCTAATTGCATTTAACATTTGAGAGGATTTGCAAAATTATTGCAATTAATTTTATTGCATTTAACATCCCAGGGAGTTGCAATATTGCTTTAATGCAACGCCAGCGCTGCATTTAACAATGCAGCAGCCTGCAAAGTTATCCTAATACGATGCATTAGTCGCATTTAACATTTGAGAGGTTTTGCAGGATTATTATTATTGCATTTCACATCGCAGGGTGTTGCAATATTTCTTTAATGCAAGGCGATCACTGCATTTAACATTGCAGCAAGCCTGAAAAGTCATCCTAATGCGATGCATTTGTTGCATTTAACATTTGAGAGGTTTTGCAAAATTATTGCAATTAATTTAATGCATTTAACACCCACTGTGGGTCGCTAGATGACTTTAATGCAAGGCCATCACTGCATTTAACATTGCAGCAGCCTGCAAAGTTATCCTAATACGATGCATTAGTCCCGTTTAACATTTGAGAGGTTTTGCAGGATTATTATTGCATTTCACATCGCAGGGTGTTGCAATATTTCTTTAATGCAAGGCGATCACTGCATTTAACATTGCAGCAGCCTGAAAAGTCATCCTAATGCGATGCATTTGTTGCATTTAACATTTGAGAGGTTTTGCAAAATTATTGCAATTAATTTAATGCATATAACATCCATTGGGGGTCGCTAGATGACTTTAATGCAAGGCCATCACTGCATTTAACATTGCAGTAGCCTGCAAAGTTATCCTAATACGATGCATTAGTCACGTTTAACATTTGAGAGGTTTTGCAGGATTATTATTGCATTTCACATCGCAGGGTGTTGCAATATTTCTTTAATGCAAGGCGATCACTGCATTTAACATTGCAGCAGCCTGAAAAGTCATCCTAATGCGATGCCGGGGGTAGTAAATACAATAATAATACTATAGTAATAATAATTTATATTATTAATAATAAGAATAAATCAAAGATTGATTGATTGATCGATCGGTGGGTGGGTGGGTGGATGGATGTCAGGAATTTGAGAGATTTTGCATGATTATTACAATGATTTTAATGCGTTTAATACCCCAGAACAGCTGCAATTTTGCTTTAATGCAAGGCCTGCGCTGCATTTAACATTGCAGGAGCCTAATTGCATTTAACATTTGAGAGGATTTGCAAAATTATTGCAATTAATTTTATTGCATTTAACATCCCAGGGGGTTGCAATATTGCTTTAATGCAACGCCAGCGCTGCATTTAACAATGCAGCAGCCTGCAAAGTTATCCTAATACGATGCATTAGTCGCATTTAACATTTGAGAGGTTTTGCAGGATTATTATTATTGCATTTCACATCGCAGGGTGTTGCAATATTTCTTTAATGCAAGGCGATCACTGCATTTAACATTGCAGCAAGCCTGAAAAGTCATCCTAATGCGATGCATTTGTTGCATTTAACATTTGAGAGGTTTTGCAAAATTATTGCAATTAATTTAATGCATTTAACACCCACTGTGGGTCGCTAGATGACTTTAATGCAAGGCCATCACTGCATTTAACATTGCAGCAGCCTGCAAAGTTATCCTAATACGATGCATTAGTCCCGTTTAACATTTGAGAGGTTTTGCAGGATTATTATTGCATTTCACATCGCAGGGTGTTGCAATATTTCTTTAATGCAAGGCGATCACTGCATTTAACATTGCAGCAGCCTGAAAAGTCATCCTAATGCGATGCATTTGTTGCATTTAACATTTGAGAGGTTTTGCAAAATTATTGCAATTAATTTAATGCATATAACATCCATTGGGGGTCGCTAGATGACTTTAATGCAAGGCCATCACTGCATTTAACATTGCAGTAGCCTGCAAAGTTATCCTAATACGATGCATTAGTCACGTTTAACATTTGAGAGGTTTTGCAGGATTATTATTGCATTTCACATCGCAGGGTGTTGCAATATTTCTTTAACGCAAGGCGATCACTGCATTTAACATTGCAGCAGCCTGAAAAGTCATCCTAATGCGATGCCGGGGGTAGTAAATACAATAATAATACTATAGTAATAATAATTTATATTATTAATAATAAGAATAAATCAAAGATTGATTGATTGATCGATCGATCGGTGGGTGGGTGGATGGATGTCAGGAATTTGAGAGATTTTGCATGATTATTACAATGATTTTAATGCGTTTAATACCCCAGAACATCTGCAATTTTGCTTTAATGCAAGGCCTGCGCTGCATTTAACATTGCAGGAGTCTAATTGCATTTAACATTTGAGAGGATTTGCAAAATTATTGCAATTAATTTTATTGCATTTAACATCCCAGGGGGTTGCAATATTGCTTTAATGCAACGCCAGCGCTGCATTTTACAATGCAGCAGCCTGCAAAGTTATCCTAATACGATGCATTAGTCGCATTTAACATTTGAGAGGTTTTGCAGGATTATTATTATTGCATTTCACATCGCAGGATGTTGCAATATTTCTTTAATGCAAGGCGATCACTGCATTTAACATTGCAGCAGCCTGAAAAGCCATCCTAATGCGATGCATTTGTTGCATTTAGCATTTGAGAGGTTTTGCAAAATTATTGCAATTAATTTAATGCATATAACATCCATTGGGGGTCGCTAGATGACTTTAATGCAAGGCCATCACTGCATTTAACATTGCAGTAGCCTGCAAAGTTATCCTAATACGATGCATTAGTCACGTTTAACATTTGAGAGGTTTTGCAGGATTATTATTGCATTTCACATCGCAGGGTGTTGCAATATTTCTTTAATGCAAGGCGATCACTGCATTTAACATTGCAGCAGCCTGAAAAGTCATCCTAATGCGATGCCGGGGGTAGTAAATACAATAATAATACTATAGTAATAATAATTTATATTATTAATAATAAGAATAAATCAAAGATTGATTGATTGATTGATCGATCGGTGGGTGGGTGGACGGATGTCAGGAATTTGAGAGATTTTGCATGATTATTACAATGATTTTAATGCGTTTAATACCCCAGAACAGCTGCAATTTTGCCTTAATGCAAGGCCTGCGCTGCATTTAACATTGCAGGAGCCTAATTGCATTTAACATTTGAGAGGATTTGCAAAATAATTGCAATTAATTTTATTGCATTTAACATCCCAGGGGGTAGCAATATTGCTTTAATGCAACGCCAGCGCTGCATTTAACAATGCAGCAGCCTGCAAAGTTATCCTAATACGATGCATTAGTCGCATTTAACATTTGAGAGGTTTTGCAGGATTATTATTATTGCATTTCACATCGCAGGGTGTTGCAATATTTCTTTAATGCAAGGCGATCACTGCATTTAACATTGCAGCAGCCTGAAAAGTCATCCTAATGCGATGCATTTGTTGCATTTAACATTTGAGAGGTTTTGCAAAATTATTGCAATTAATTTAATGCATTTAACACCCACTGTGGGTCGCTAGATGACTTTAATGCAAGGCCATCACTGCATTTAACATTGCAGTAGCCTGCAAAGTTATCCTAATACGATGCATTAGTCACGTTTAACATTTGAGAGGTTTTGCAGGATTATTATTGCATTTCACATCGCAGGGTGTTGCAATATTTCTTTAATGCAAGGCGATCACTGCATTTAACATTGCAGCAGCCTGAAAAGTCATCCTAATGCGATGCCGGGGGTAGTAAATACAATAATAATACTATAGTAATAATAATTTATATTATTAATAATAAGAATAAATCAAAGATTGATTGATTGATCGATCGGTGGGTGGGTGGATGGATGTCAGGAATTTGAGAGATTTTGCATGATTATTACAATGATTTTAATGCGTTTAATACCCCAGAACAGCTGCAATTTTGCTTTAATGCAAGGCCTGCGCTGCATTTAACATTGCAGGAGCCTAATTGCATTTAACATTTGAGAGGATTTGCAAAATTATTGCAATTAATTTTATTGCATTTAACATCCCAGGGGGTTGCAATATTGCTTTAATGCAACGCCAGCGCTGCATTTAACAATGCAGCAGCCTGCAAAGTTATCCTAATACGATGCATTAGTCGCATTTAACATTTGAGAGGTTTTGCAGGATTATTATTATTGCATTTCACATCGCAGGGTGTTGCAATATTTCTTTAATGCAAGGCGATCACTGCATTTAACATTGCAGCAGCCTGAAAAGTCATCCTAATGCGATGCATTTGTTGCATTTAACATTTGAGAGGTTTTGCAAAATTATTGCAATTAATTTAATGCATTTAACACCCACTGTGGGTCGCTAGATGACTTTAATGCAAGGCCATCACTGCATTTAACATTGCAGCAGCCTGCAAAGTTATCCTAATACGATGCATTAGTCCCGTTTAACATTTGAGAGGTTTTGCAGGATTATTATTGCATTTCACATCGCAGGGTGTTGCAATATTTCTTTAATGCAAGGCGATCACTGCATTTAACATTGCAGCAGCCTGAAAAGTCATCCTAATGCGATGCATTTGTTGCATTTAACATTTGAGAGGTTTTGCAAAATTATTGCAATTAATTTAATGCATATAACATCCATTGGGGGTCGCTAGATGACTTTAATGCAAGGCCATCACTGCATTTAACATTGCAGTAGCCTGCAAAGTTATCCTAATACGATGCATTAGTCACGTTTAACATTTGAGAGGTTTTGCAGGATTATTATTGCATTTCACATCGCAGGGTGTTGCAATATTTCTTTAATGCAAGGCGATCACTGCATTTAACATTGCAGCAGCCTGAAAAGTCATCCTAATGCGATGCCGGGGGTAGTAAATACAATAATAATACTATAGTAATAATAATTTATATTATTAATAATAAGAATAAATCAAAGATTGATTGATTGATCGATCGGTGGGTGGGTGGGTGGATGGATGTCAGGAATTTGAGAGATTTTGCATGATTATTACAATGATTTTAATGCGTTTAATACCCCAGAACAGCTACAATTTTGCTTTAATGCAAGGCCTGCGCTGCATTTAACATTGCAGGAGCCTAATTGCATTTAACATTTGAGAGGATTTGCAAAATTATTGCAATTAATTTTATTGCATTTAACATCCCAGGGGGTTGCAATATTGCTTTAATGCAACGCCAGCGCTGCATTTAACAATGCAGCAGCCTGCAAAGTTATCCTAATACGATGCATTAGTCGCATTTAACATTTGAGAGGTTTTGCAGGATTATTATTATTGCATTTCACATCGCAGGGTGTTGCAATATTTCTTTAATGCAAGGCGATCACTGCATTTAACATTGCAGCAAGCCTGAAAAGTCATCCTAATGCGATGCATTTGTTGCATTTAACATTTGAGAGGTTTTGCAAAATTATTGCAATTAATTTAATGCATTTAACACCCACTGTGGGTCGCTAGATGACTTTAATGCAAGGCCATCACTGCATTTAACATTGCAGCAGCCTGCAAAGTTATCCTAATACGATGCATTAGTCCCGTTTAACATTTGAGAGGTTTTGCAGGATTATTATTGCATTTCACATCGCAGGGTGTTGCAATATTTCTTTAATGCAAGGCGATCACTGCATTTAACATTGCAGCAGCCTGAAAAGTCATCCTAATGCGATGCATTTGTTGCATTTAACATTTGAGAGGTTTTGCAAAATTATTGCAATTAATTTAATGCATATAACATCCATTGGGGGTCGCTAGATGACTTTAATGCAAGGCCATCACTGCATTTAACATTGCAGTAGCCTGCAAAGTTATCCTAATACGATGCATTAGTCACGTTTAACATTTGAGAGGTTTTGCAGGATTATTATTGCATTTCACATCGCAGGGTGTTGCAATATTTCTTTAATGCAAGGCGATCACTGCATTTAACATTGCAGCAGCCTGAAAAGTCATCCTAATGCGATGCCGGGGGTAGTAAATACAATAATAATACTATAGTAATAATAATTTATATTATTAATAATAAGAATAAATCAAAGATTGATTGATTGATCGATCGGTGGGTGGGTGGGTGGATGGATGTCAGGAATTTGAGAGATTTTGCATGATTATTACAATGATTTTAATGCGTTTAATACCCCAGAACAGCTGCAATTTTGCTTTAATGCAAGGCCTGCGCTGCATTTAACATTGCAGGAGCCTAATTGCATTTAACATTTGAGAGGATTTGCAAAATTATTGCAATTAATTTTATTGCATTTAACATCCCAGGGGGTTGCAATATTGCTTTAATGCAACGCCAGCGCTGCATTTAACAATGCAGCAGCCTGCAAAGTTATCCTAATACGATGCATTAGTCGCATTTAACATTTGAGAGGTTTTGCAGGATTATTATTATTGCATTTCACATCGCAGGGTGTTGCAATATTTCTTTAATGCAAGGCGATCACTGCATTTAACATTGCAGCAAGCCTGAAAAGTCATCCTAATGCGATGCATTTGTTGCATTTAACATTTGAGAGGTTTTGCAAAATTATTGCAATTAATTTAATGCATTTAACACCCACTGTGGGTCGCTAGATGACTTTAATGCAAGGCCATCACTGCATTTAACATTGCAGCAGCCTGCAAAGTTATCCTAATATGATGCATTAGTCCCGTTTAACATTTGAGAGGTTTTGCAGGATTATTATTGCATTTCACATCGCAGGGTGTTGCAATATTTCTTTAATGCAAGGCGATCACTGCATTTAACATTGCAGCAGCCTGAAAAGTCATCCTAATGCGATGCATTTGTTGCATTTAACATTTGAGAGGTTTTGCAAAATTATTGCAATTAATTTAATGCATATAACATCCATTGGGGGTCGCTAGATGACTTTAATGCAAGGCCATCACTGCATTTAACATTGCAGTAGCCTGCAAAGTTATCCTAATACGATGCATTAGTCACGTTTAACATTTGAGAGGTTTTGCAGGATTATTATTGCATTTCACATCGCAGGGTGTTGCAATATTTCTTTAACGCAAGGCGATCACTGCATTTAACATTGCAGCAGCCTGAAAAGTCATCCTAATGCGATGCCGGGGGTAGTAAATACAATAATAATACTATAGTAATAATAATTTATATTATTAATAATAAGAATAAATCAAAGATTGATTGATTGATCGATCGATCGGTGGGTGGGTGGATGGATGTCAGGAATTTGAGAGATTTTGCATGATTATTACAATGATTTTAATGCGTTTAATACCCCAGAACATCTGCAATTTTGCTTTAATGCAAGGCCTGCGCTGCATTTAACATTGCAGGAGTCTAATTGCATTTAACATTTGAGAGGATTTGCAAAATTATTGCAATTAATTTTATTGCATTTAACATCCCAGGGGGTTGCAATATTGCTTTAATGCAACGCCAGCGCTGCATTTTACAATGCAGCAGCCTGCAAAGTTATCCTAATACGATGCATTAGTCGCATTTAACATTTGAGAGGTTTTGCAGGATTATTATTATTGCATTTCACATCGCAGGGTGTTGCAATATTTCTTTAATGCAAGGCGATCACTGCATTTAACATTGCAGCAAGCCTGAAAAGTCATCCTAATGCGATGCATTTGTTGCATTTAACATTTGAGAGGTTTTGCAAAATTATTGCAATTAATTTAATGCATTTAACACCCACTGTGGGTCGCTAGATGACTTTCATGCAAGGCCATCACTGCATTTAACATTGCAGCAGCCTGCAAAGTTATCCTAATACGATGCATTAGTCCCGTTTAACATTTGAGAGGTTTTGCAGGATTATTATTGCATTTCACATCGCAGGGTGTTGCAATATTTCTTTAATGCAAGGCGATCACTGCATTTAACATTGCAGCAGCCTGAAAAGTCATCCTAATGCGATGCATTTGTTGCATTTAACATTTGAGAGGTTTTGCAAAATTATTGCAATTAATTTAATGCATATAACATCCATTGGGGGTCGCTAGATGACTTTAATGCAAGGCCATCACTGCATTTAACATTGCAGTAGCCTGCAAAGTTATCCTAATACGATGCATTAGTCACGTTTAACATTTGAGAGGTTTTGCAGGATTATTATTGCATTTCACATCGCAGGGTGTTGCAATATTTCTTTAATGCAAGGCGATCACTGCATTTAACATTGCAGCAGCCTGAAAAGTCATCCTAATGCGATGCCGGGGGTAGTAAATACAATAATAATACTATAGTAATAATAATTTATATTATTAATAATAAGAATAAATCAAAGATTGATTGATTGATCGATCGGTGGGTGGGTGGGTGGATGGATGTCAGGAATTTGAGAGATTTTGCATGATTATTACAATGATTTTAATGCGTTTAATACCCCAGAACAGCTGCAATTTTGCTTTAATGCAAGGCCTGCGCTGCATTTAACATTGCAGGAGCCTAATTGCATTTAACATTTGAGAGGATTTGCAAAATTATTGCAATTAATTTTATTGCATTTAACATCCCAGGGGGTTGCAATATTGCTTTAATGCAACGCCAGCGCTGCATTTAACAATGCAGCAGCCTGCAAAGTTATCCTAATACGATGCATTAGTCGCATTTAACATTTGAGAGGTTTTGCAGGATTATTATTATTGCATTTCACATCGCAGGGTGTTGCAATATTTCTTTAATGCAAGGCGATCACTGCATTTAACATTGCAGCAAGCCTGAAAAGTCATCCTAATGCGATGCATTTGTTGCATTTAACATTTGAGAGGTTTTGCAAAATTATTGCAATTAATTTAATGCATTTAACACCCACTGTGGGTCGCTAGATGACTTTAATGCAAGGCCATCACTGCATTTAACATTGCAGCAGCCTGCAAAGTTATCCTAATACGATGCATTAGTCCCGTTTAACATTTGAGAGGTTTTGCAGGATTATTATTGCATTTCACATCGCAGGGTGTTGCAATATTTCTTTAATGCAAGGCGATCACTGCATTTAACATTGCAGCAGCCTGAAAAGTCATCCTAATGCGATGCATTTGTTGCATTTAACATTTGAGAGGTTTTGCAAAATTATTGCAATTAATTTAATGCATATAACATCCATTGGGGGTCGCTAGATGACTTTAATGCAAGGCCATCACTGCATTTAACATTGCAGTAGCCTGCAAAGTTATCCTAATACGATGCATTAGTCACGTTTAACATTTGAGAGGTTTTGCAGGATTATTATTGCATTTCACATCGCAGGGTGTTGCAATATTTCTTTAACGCAAGGCGATCACTGCATTTAACATTGCAGCAGCCTGAAAAGTCATCCTAATGCGATGCCGGGGGTAGTAAATACAATAATAATACTATAGTAATAATAATTTATATTATTAATAATAAGAATAAATCAAAGATTGATTGATTGATCGATCGATCGGTGGGTGGGTGGATGGATGTCAGGAATTTGAGAGATTTTGCATGATTATTACAATGATTTTAATGCGTTTAATACCCCAGAACATCTGCAATTTTGCTTTAATGCAAGGCCTGCGCTGCATTTAACATTGCAGGAGTCTAATTGCATTTAACATTTGAGAGGATTTGCAAAATTATTGCAATTAATTTTATTGCATTTAACATCCCAGGGGGTTGCAATATTGCTTTAATGCAACGCCAGCGCTGCATTTTACAATGCAGCAGCCTGCAAAGTTATCCTAATACGATGCATTAGTCGCATTTAACATTTGAGAGGTTTTGCAGGATTATTATTATTGCATTTCACATCGCAGGGTGTTGCAATATTTCTTTAATGCAAGGCGATCACTGCATTTAACATTGCAGCAGCCTGAAAAGTCATCCTAATGCGATGCATTTGTTGCATTTAACATTTGAGAGGTTTTGCAAAATTATTGCAATTAATTTAATGCATTTAACACCCACTGTGGGTCGCTAGATGACTTTAATGCAAGGCCATCACTGCATTTAACATTGCAGCAGCCTGCAAAGTTATCCTAATACGATGCATTAGTCCCGTTTAACATTTGAGAGGTTTTGCAGGATTATTATTGCATTTCACATCGCAGGGTGTTGCAATATTTCTTTAATGCAAGGCGATCACTGCATTTAACATTGCAGCAGCCTGAAAAGTCATCCTAATGCGATGCATTTGTTGCATTTAACATTTGAGAGGTTTTGCAAAATTATTGCAATTAATTTAATGCATATAACATCCATTGGGGGTCGCTAGATGACTTTAATGCAAGGCCATCACTGCATTTAACATTGCAGTAGCCTGCAAAGTTATCCTAATACGATGCATTAGTCACGTTTAACATTTGAGAGGTTTTGCAGGATTATTATTGCATTTCACATCGCAGGGTGTTGCAATATTTCTTTAACGCAAGGCGATCACTGCATTTAACATTGCAGCAGCCTGAAAAGTCATCCTAATGCGATGCCGGGGGTAGTAAATACAATAATAATACTATAGTAATAATAATTTATATTATTAATAATAAGAATAAATCAAAGATTGATTGATTGATCGATCGATCGGTGGGTGGGTGGATGGATGTCAGGAATTTGAGAGATTTTGCATGATTATTACAATGATTTTAATGCGTTTAATACCCCAGAACATCTGCAATTTTGCTTTAATGCAAGGCCTGCGCTGCATTTAACATTGCAGGAGTCTAATTGCATTTAACATTTGAGAGGATTTGCAAAATTATTGCAATTAATTTTATTGCATTTAACATCCCAGGGGGTTGCAATATTGCTTTAATGCAACGCCAGCGCTGCATTTTACAATGCAGCAGCCTGCAAAGTTATCCTAATACGATGCATTAGTCGCATTTAACATTTGAGAGGTTTTGCAGGATTATTATTATTGCATTTCACATCGCAGGGTGTTGCAATATTTCTTTAATGCAAGGCGATCACTGCATTTAACATTGCAGCAGCCTGAAAAGTCATCCTAATGCGATGCATTTGTTGCATTTAACATTTGAGAGGTTTTGCAAAATTATTGCAATTAATTTAATGCATTTAACACCCACTGTGGGTCGCTAGATGACTTTAATGCAAGGCCATCACTGCATTGAACATTGCAGCAGCCTGCAAAGTTACCCTAATACTATGCATTAGTCCCGTTTAACATTTGAGAGGTTTTGCAGGATTATTATTGCATTTCACATCGCAGGATGTTGCAATATTTCTTTAATGCAAGGCGATCACTGCATTTAACATTGCAGCAGCCTGAAAAGCCATCCTAATGCGATGCATTTGTTGCATTTAACATTTGAGAGGTTTTGCAAAATTATTGCAATTAATTTAATGCATATAACATCCATTGGGGGTCGCTAGATGACTTTAATGCAAGGCCATCACTGCATTTAACATTGCAGTAGCCTGCAAAGTTATCCTAATACGATGCATTAGTCACGTTTAACATTTGAGAGGTTTTGCAGGATTATTATTGCATTTCACATCGCAGGGTGTTGCAATATTTCTTTAATGCAAGGCGATCACTGCATTTAACATTGCAGCAGCCTGAAAAGTCATTCTAATGCGATGCCGGAGGTAGTAAATACAATAATAATACTATAGTAATAATAATTTATATTATTAATAATAAGAATAAATCAAAGATTGATTGATTGATCGATCGGTGGGTGGGTGGGTGGATGGATGTCAGGAATTTGAGAGATTTTGCATGATTATTACAATGATTTTAATGCGTTTAATACCCCAGAACAGCTACAATTTTGCTTTAATGCAAGGCCTGCGCTGCATTTAACATTGCAGGAGCCTAATTGCATTTAACATTTGAGAGGATTTGCAAAATTATTGCAATTAATTTTATTGCATTTAACATCCCAGGGGGTTGCAATATTGCTTTAATGCAACGCCAGCGCTGCATTTAACAATGCAGCAGCCTGCAAAGTTATCCTAATACGATGCATTAGTCGCATTTAACATTTGAGAGGTTTTGCAGGATTATTATTATTGCATTTCACATCGCAGGGTGTTGCAATATTTCTTTAATGCAAGGCGATCACTGCATTTAACATTGCAGCAAGCCTGAAAAGTCATCCTAATGCGATGCATTTGTTGCATTTAACATTTGAGAGGTTTTGCAAAATTATTGCAATTAATTTAATGCATTTAACACCCACTGTGGGTCGCTAGATGACTTTAATGCAAGGCCATCACTGCATTTAACATTGCAGCAGCCTGCAAAGTTATCCTAATACGATGCATTAGTCCCGTTTAACATTTGAGAGGTTTTGCAGGATTATTATTGCATTTCACATCGCAGGGTGTTGCAATATTTCTTTAATGCAAGGCGATCACTGCATTTAACATTGCAGCAGCCTGAAAAGTCATCCTAATGCGATGCATTTGTTGCATTTAACATTTGAGAGGTTTTGCAAAATTATTGCAATTAATTTAATGCATATAACATCCATTGGGGGTCGCTAGATGACTTTAATGCAAGGCCATCACTGCATTTAACATTGCAGTAGCCTGCAAAGTTATCCTAATACGATGCATTAGTCACGTTTAACATTTGAGAGGTTTTGCAGGATTATTATTGCATTTCACATCGCAGGGTGTTGCAATATTTCTTTAATGCAAGGCGATCACTGCATTTAACATTGCAGCAGCCTGAAAAGTCATCCTAATGCGATGCCGGGGGTAGTAAATACAATAATAATACTATAGTAATAATAATTTATATTATTAATAATAAGAATAAATCAAAGATTGATTGATTGATCGATCGGTGGGTGGGTGGGTGGATGGATGTCAGGAATTTGAGAGATTTTGCATGATTATTACAATGATTTTAATGCGTTTAATACCCCAGAACAGCTGCAATTTTGCTTTAATGCAAGGCCTGCGCTGCATTTAACATTGCAGGAGCCTAATTGCATTTAACATTTGAGAGGATTTGCAAAATTATTGCAATTAATTTTATTGCATTTAACATCCCAGGGGGTTGCAATATTGCTTTAATGCAATGCCAGCGCTGCATTTAACAATGCAGCAGCCTGCAAAGTTATCCTAATACGATGCATTAGTCCCGTTTAACATTTGAGAGGTTTTGCAGGATTATTATTATTGCATTTCACATCGCAGGTTGTTGCAATATTTCTTTAATGCAAGGCGATCACTGCATTTAACATTGCAGCAGCCTGAAAAGTCATCCTAATGCGATGCATTTGTTGCATTTAACATTTGAGAGGTTTTGCAAAATTATTGCAATTAATTTAATGCATATAACATCCATTGGGGGTCGCTAGATGACTTTAATGCAAGGCCATCACTGCATTTAACATTGCAGCAGCCTGCAAAGTTATCCTAATACGATGCATTAGTCCCGTTTAACATTTGAGAGGTTTTGCAGGATTATTATTGCATTTCACATCGCAGGGTGTTGCAATATTTCTTTAATGCAAGGCGATCACTGCATTTAACATTGCAGCAGCCTGAAAAGTCATCCTAATGCGATGCATTTGTTGCATTTAACATTTGAGAGGTTTTGCAAAATTATTGCAATTAATTTAATGCATATAACATCCATTGGGGGTCGCTAGATGACTTTAATGCAAGGCCATCACTGCATTTAACATTGCAGTAGCCTGCAAAGTTATCCTAATACGATGCATTAGTCACGTTTAACATTTGAGAGGTTTTGCAGGATTATTATTGCATTTCACATCGCAGGGTGTTGCAATATTTCTTTAATGCAAGGCGATCACTGCATTTAACATTGCAGCAGCCTGAAAAGTCATCCTAATGCGATGCCGGGGGTAGTAAATACAATAATAATACTATAGTAATAATAATTTATATTATTAATAATAAGAATAAATCAAAGATTGATTGGTTGATCGATCGGTGGGTGGGTGGGTGGATGGATGTCAGGAATTTGAGAGATTTTGCATGATTATTACAATGATTTTAATGCGTTTAATACCCCAGAACAGCTGCAATTTTGCTTTAATGCAAGGCCTGCGCTGCATTTAACATTGCAGGAGCCTAATTGCATTTAACATTTGAGAGGATTTGCAAAATTATTGCAATTAATTTTATTGCATTTAACATCCCAGGGGTTGCAATATTGCTTTAATGCAACGCCAGCGCTGCATTTAACAATGCAGCAGCCGGCAAAGTTATCCTAATACGATGCAATAGTCGCATTTAACATTTGAGAGGTTTTGCAGGATTATTATTATTGCATTTCACATCGCAGGGTGTTGCAATATTTCTTTAATGCAAGGCGATCACTGCATTTAACATTGCAGCAGCCTGAAAAGTCATCCTAATGCGATGCATTTGTTGCATTTAACATTTGAGAGGTTTTGCAAAATTATTGCAATTAATTTAATGCATTTAACACCCACTGTGGGTCGCTAGATGACTTTAATGCAAGGCCATCACTGCATTTAACATTGCAGTAGCCTGCAAAGTTATCCTAATACGATGCATTAGTCACGTTTAACATTTGAGAGGTTTTGCAGGATTATTATTGCATTTCACATCGCAGGGTGTTGCAATATTTCTTTAATGCAAGGCGATCACTGCATTTAACATTGCAGCAGCCTGAAAAGTCATCCTAATGCGATGCATTTGTTGCATTTAACATTTGAGAGGTTTTGCAAAATTATTGCAATTAATTTAATGCATTTAACATCCATTGGGGGTCGCTAGATGACTTTAATGCAAGGCCATCACTGCATTTAACATTGCAGTAGCCTGCAAAGTTATCCTAATACGATGCATTAGTCACGTTTAACATTTGAGAGGTTTTGCAGGATTATTATTGCATTTCACATCGCAGGGTGTTGCAATATTTCTTTAATGCAAGGCGATCACTGCATTTAACATTGCAGCAGCCTGAAAAGTCATCCTAATGCGATGCCGGGGGTAGTAAATACAATAATAATACTATAGTAATAATAATTTATATTATTAATAATAAGAATAAATCAAAGATTGATTGATTGATCGATCGGTGGGTGGGTGGGTGGATGGATGTCAGGAATTTGAGAGATTTTGCATGATTATTACAATGATTTTAATGCGTTTAATACCCCAGAACAGCTGCAATTTTGCTTTAATGCAAGGCCTGTGCTGCATTTAACATTGCAGGAGCCTAATTGCATTTAACATTTGAGAGGATTTGCAAAATTATTGCAATTAATTTTATTGCATTTAACATCCCAGGGGGTTGCAATATTGCTTTAATGCAACGCCAGCGCTGCATTTAACAATGCAGCAGCCTGCAAAGTTATCCTAATACGATGCATTAGTCGCATTTAACATTTGAGAGGTTTTGCAGGATTATTATTATTGCATTTCACATCGCAGGGTGTTGCAATATTTCTTTAATGCAAGGCGATCACTGCATTTAACATTGCAGCAGCCTGAAAAGTCATCCTAATGCGATGCATTTGTTGCATTTAACATTTGAGAGGTTTTGCAAAATTATTGCAATTAATTTAATGTATATAACATCCATTGGGGGTCGCTAGATGACTTTAATGCAAGGCCATCACTGCATTTAACATTGCAGTAGCCTGCAAAGTTATCCTAATACGATGCATTAGTCACGTTTAACATTTGAGAGGTTTTGCAGGATTATTATTGCATTTCACATCGCAGGGTGTTGCAATATTTCTTTAATGCAAGGCGATCACTGCATTTAACATTGCAGCAGCCTGAAAAGTCATCCTAATGCGATGCCGGGGGTAGTAAATACAATAATAATACTATAGTAATAATAATTTATATTATTAATAATAAGAATAAATCAAAGATTGATTGATTGATCGGTGGGTGGGTGGGTGGATGGATGTCAGGAATTTGAGAGATTTTGCATGATTATTACAATGATTTTAATGCGTTTAATACCCCAGAACAGCTGCAATTTTGCTTTAATGCAAGGCCTGCGCTGCATTTAACATTGCAGGAGCCTAATTGCATTTAACATTTGAGAGGATTTGCAAAATTATTGCAATTAATTTTATTGCATTTAACATCCCAGGGGGTTGCAATATTGCTTTAATGCAATGCCAGCGCTGCATTTAACAATGCAGCAGCCTGCAAAGTTATCCTAATACGATGCATTAGTCGCATTTAACATTTGAGAGGTTTTGCAGGATTATTATTATTGCATTTCACATCGCAGGGTGTTGCAATATTTCTTTAATGCAAGGCGATCACTGCATTTAACATTGCAGCAGCCTGAAAAGTCATCCTAATGCGATGCATTTGTTGCATTTAACATTTGAGAGGTTTTGCAAAATTATTGCAATTAATTTAATGCATTTAACATCCATTGGGGGTCGCTAGATGACTTTAATGCAAGGCCATCACTGCATTTAACATTGCAGTAGCCTGCAAAGTTATCCTAATACGATGCATTAGTCACGTTTAACATTTGAGAGGTTTTGCAGGATTATTATTGCATTTCACATCGCAGGGTGTTGCAATATTTCTTTAATGCAAGGCGATCACTGCATTTAACATTGCAGCAGCCTGAAAAGTCATCCTAATGCGATGCCGGGGGTAGTAAATACAATAATAATACTATAGTAATAATAATTTATATTATTAATAATAAGAATAAATCAAAGATTGATTGATTGATCGATCGGTGGGTGGGTGGGTGGATGGATGTCAGGAATTTGAGAGATTTTGCATGATTATTACAATGATTTTAATGCGTTTAATACCCCAGAACAGCTGCAATTTTGCTTTAATGCAAGGCCTGTGCTGCATTTAACATTGCAGGAGCCTAATTGCATTTAACATTTGAGAGGATTTGCAAAATTATTGCAATTAATTTTATTGCATTTAACATCCCAGGGGGTTGCAATATTGCTTTAATGCAACGCCAGCGCTGCATTTAACAATGCAGCAGCCTGCAAAGTTATCCTAATACGATGCATTAGTCGCATTTAACATTTGAGAGGTTTTGCAGGATTATTATTATTGCATTTCACATCGCAGGGTGTTGCAATATTTCTTTAATGCAAGGCGATCACTGCATTTAACATTGCAGCAGCCTGAAAAGTCATCCTAATGCAATGCATTTGTTGCATTTAACATTTGAGAGGTTTTGCAAAATTATTGCAATTAATTTAATGCATTTAACACCCACTGTGGGTCGCTAGATGACTTTAATGCAAGGCCATCACTGCATTTAACATTGCAGCAGCCTGCAAAGTTATCCTAATACGATGCATTAGTCCCGTTTAACATTTGAGAGGTTTTGCAGGATTATTATTGCATTTCACATCGCAGGGTGTTGCAATATTTCTTTAATGCAAGGCGATCACTGCATTTAACATTGCAGCAGCCTGAAAAGTCATCCTAATGCGATGCCGGGGGTAGTAAATACAATAATAATACTATAGTAATAATAATTTATATTATTAATAATAAGAATAAATCAAAGATTGATTGATTGATCGATCGGTGGGTGGGTGGGTGGATGGATGTCAGGAATTTGAGAGATTTTGCATGATTATTACAATGATTTTAATGCGTTTAATACCCCAGAACAGCTGCAATTTTGCTTTAATGCAAGGCCTGCGCTGCATTTAACATTGCAGGAGCCTAATTGCATTTAACATTTGAGAGGATTTGCAAAATTATTGCAATTAATTTTATTGCATTTAACATCCCAGGGGGTTGCAATATTGCTTTAATGCAACGCCAGCGCTGCATTTAACAATGCAGCAGCCTGCAAAGTTATCCTAATACGATGCATTAGTCGCATTTAACATTTGAGAGGTTTTGCAGGATTATTATTATTGCATTTCACATCGCAGGGTGTTGCAATATTTCTTTAATGCAAGGCGATCACTGCATTTAACATTGCAGCAGCCTGAAAAGTCATCCTAATGCGATGCATTTGTTGCATTTAACATTTGAGAGGTTTTGCAAAATTATTGCAATTAATTTAATGCATTTAGCACCCACTGTGGGTCGCTAGATGACTTTAATGCAAGGCCATCACTGCATTTAACATTGCAGCAGCCTGCAAAGTTATCCTAATACGATGCATTAGTCCCGTTTAACATTTGAGAGGTTTTGCAGGATTATTATTGCATTTCACATCGCAGGGTGTTGCAATATTTCTTTAATGCAAGGCGATCACTGCATTTAACATTGCAGCAGCCTGAAAAGTCATCCTAATGCGATGCATTTGTTGCATTTAACATTTGAGAGGTTTTGCAAAATTATTGCAATTAATTTAATGCATTTAACACCCACTGTGGGTCGCTAGATGACTTTAATGCAAGGCCATCACTGCATTTAACATTGCAGCAGCCTGCAAAGTTATCCTAATACGATGCATTAGTCCCGTTTAACATTTGAGAGGTTTTGCAGGATTATTATTGCATTTCACATCGCAGGGTGTTGCAATATTTCTTTAATGCAAGGCGATCACTGCATTTAACATTGCAGCAGCCTGAAAAGTCATCCTAATGCGATGCATTTGTTGCATTTAACATTTGAGAGGTTTTGCAAAATTATTGCAATGAATTTAATGCATATAACATCCACTGTGGGTCGCTAGATGACTTTATTGCAAGGCCATCACTGCATTTAACATTGCAGCAGCCTGCAAAGTTATCCTAATACGATGCATTAGTCCCGTTTAACATTTGAGAGGTTTTGCAGGATTATTATTGCATTTCACATCGCAGGGTGTTGCAATATTTCTTTAATGCAAGGCGATCACTGCATTTAACATTGCAGCAGCCTGAAAAGTCATCCTAATGCGATGCCGGGGGTAGTAAATACAATAATAATACTATAGTAATAATAATTTATATTATTAATAATAAGAATAAATCAAAGATTGATTGATTGATCGATCGGTGGGTGGGTGGGTGGATGGATGTCAGGAATTTGAGAGATTTTGCATGATTATTACAATGATTTTAATGCGTTTAATACCCCAGAACAGCTGCAATTTTGCTTTAATGCAAGGCCTGCGCTGCATTTAACATTGCAGGAGCCTAATTGCATTTAACATTTGAGAGGATTTGCAAAATTATTGCAATTAATTTTATTGCATTTAACATCCCAGGGGGTTGCAATATTGCTTTAATGCAACGCCAGCGCTGCATTTAACAATGCAGCAGCCTGCAAAGTTATCCTAATACGATGCATTAGTCGCATTTAACATTTGAGAGGTTTTGCAGGATTATTATTATTGCATTTCACATCGCAGGGTGTTGCAATATTTCTTTAATGCAAGGCGATCACTGCATTTAACATTGCAGCAGCCTGAAAAGTCATCCTAATGCGATGCATTTGTTGCATCTAACATTTGAGAGGTTTTGCAAAATTATTGCAATTAATTTAATGCATTTAACACCCACTGTGGGTCGCTAGATGACTTTAATGCAAGGCCATCACTGCATTTAACATTGCAGCAGCCTGCAAAGTTATCCTAATACGATGCATTAGTCCCGTTTAACATTTGAGAGGTTTTGCAGGATTATTATTGCATTTCACATCGCAGGGTGTTGCAATATTTCTTTAATGCAAGGCGATCACTGCATTTAACATTGCAGCAGCCTGAAAAGTCATCCTAATGCGATGCATTTGTTGCATTTAACATTTGAGAGGTTTTGCAAAATTATTGCAATTAATTTAATGCATATAACATCCATTGGGGGTCGCTAGATGACTTTAATGCAAGGCCATCACTGCATTTAACATTGCAGTAGCCTGCAAAGTTATCCTAATACGATGCATTAGTCACGTTTAACATTTGAGAGGTTTTGCAGGATTATTATTGCATTTCACATCGCAGGGTGTTGCAATATTTCTTTAATGCAAGGCGATCACTGCATTTAACATTGCAGCAGCCTGAAAAGTCATCCTAATGCGATGCCGGGGGTAGTAAATACAATAATAATACTATAGTAATAATAATTTATATTATTAATAATAAGAATAAATCAAAGATTGATTGATTGATCGATCGGTGGGTGGGTGGGTGGATGGATGTCAGGAATTTGAGAGATTTTGCATGATTATTACAATGATTTTAATGCGTTTAATACCCCAGAACAGCTGCAATTTTGCTTTAATGCAAGGCCTGCGCTGCATTTAACATTGCAGGAGCCTAATTGCATTTAACATTTGAGAGGATTTGCAAAATTATTGCAATTAATTTTATTGCATTTAACATCCCAGGGGATTGCAATATTGCTTTAATGCAACGCCAGCGCTGCATTTAACAATGCAGCAGCCTGCAAAGTTATCCTAATACGATGCATTAGTCGCATTTAACATTTGAGAGGTTTTGCAGGATTATTATTATTGCATTTCACATCGCAGGGTGTTGCAATATTTCTTTAATGCAAGGCGATCACTGCATTTAACATTGCAGCAGCCTGAAAAGTCATCCTAATGCGATGCCTTTGTTGCATTTAACATTTGAGAGGTTTTGCAAAATTATTGCAATTAATTTAATGCATATAACATCCATTGGGGGTCGCTAGATGACTTTAATGCAAGGCCATCACTGCATTTAACATTGCAGTAGCCTGCAAAGTTATCCTAATACGATGCATTAGTCACGTTTAACATTTGAGAGGTTTTGCAGGATTATTATTGCATTTCACATCGCAGGGTGTTGCAATATTTCTTTAATGCAAGGCGATCACTGCATTTAACATTGCAGCAGCCTGAAAAGTCATCCTAATGCGATGCCGGGGGTAGTAAATACAATAATAATACTATAGTAATAATAATTTATATTATTAATAATAAGAATAAATCAAAGATTGATTGATTGATCGATCGGTGGGTGGGTGGGTGGATGGATGTCAGGAATTTGAGAGATTTTGCATGATTATTACAATGATTTTAATGCGTTTAATACCCCAGAACAGCTGCAATTTTGCTTTAATGCAAGGCCTGCGCTGCATTTAACATTGCAGGAGCCTAATTGCATTTAACATTTGAGAGGATTTGCAAAATTATTGCAATTAATTTTATTGCATTTAACATCCCAGGGGGTTGCAATATTGCTTTAATGCAACGCCAGCGCTGCATTTAACAATGCAGCAGCCTGCAAAGTTATCCTAATACGATGCATTAGTCGCATTTAACATTTGAGAGGTTTTGCAGGATTATTATTATTGCATTTCACATCGCAGGGTGTTGCAATATTTCTTTAATGCAAGGCGATCACTGCATTTAACATTGCAGCAGCCTGAAAAGTCATCCTAATGCGATGCATTTGTTGCATTTAACATTTGAGAGGTTTTGCAAAATTATTGCAATTAATTTAATGCATATAACATCCATTGGGGGTCGCTAGATGACTTTAATGCAAGGCCATCACTGCATTTAACATTGCAGTAGCCTGCAAAGTTATCCTAATACGATGCATTAGTCACGTTTAACATTTGAGAGGTTTTGCAGGATTATTATTGCATTTCACATCGCAGGGTGTTGCAATATTTCTTTAATGCAAGGTGATCACTGCATTTAACATTGCAGCAGCCTGAAAAGTCATCCTAATGCGATGCCGGGGGTAGTAAATACAATAATAATACTATAGTAATAATAATTTATATTATTAATAATAAGAATAAATCAAAGATTGATTGATTGATCGATCGGTGGGTGGGTGGGTGGATGGATGTCAGGAATTTGAGAGATTTTGCATGATTATTACAATGATTTTAATGCGTTTAATACCCCAGAACAGCTGCAATTTTGCTTTAATGCAAGGCCTGCGCTGCATTTAACAATGCAGGAGCCTAATTGCATTTAACATTTGAGAGGATTTGCAAAATTATTGCAATTAATTTTATTGCATTTAACATCCCAGGGGGTTGCAATATTGCTTTCATGCAACGCCAGCGCTGCATTTAACAATGCAGCAGCCTGCAAAGTTATCCTAATACGATGCATTAGTCGCATTTAACATTTGAGAGGTTTTGCAGGATTATTATTGCATTTCACATCGCA
This sequence comes from Rhinoraja longicauda, assembly GCF_053455715.1. Classification (NCBI taxonomy): domain Eukaryota; kingdom Metazoa; phylum Chordata; class Chondrichthyes; order Rajiformes; family Arhynchobatidae; genus Rhinoraja; species Rhinoraja longicauda. The sequence continues at coordinate 93,875 of NW_027601373.1, forward strand.
GGGTGTTGCAATATTTCTTTAATGCAAGGCGATCACTGCATTTAACATTGCAGCAGCCTGAAAAGTCATCCTAATGCGATGCATTTGTTCCATTTAACATTTGAGAGGTTTTGCAAAATTATTGCAATTAATTTAATGCATATAACATCCATTGGGGGTCGCTAGATGACTTTAATGCAAGGCCATCACTGCATTTAACATTGCAGTAGCCTGCAAAGTTATCCTAATACGATGCATTAGTCACGTTTAACATTTGAGAGGTTTTGCAGGATTATTATTGCATTTCACATCGCAGGGTGTTGCAATATTTCTTTAATGCAAGGCGATCACTGCATTTAACATTGCAGCAGCCTGAAAAGTCATCCTATTGCGATGCCGGGGGTAGTAAATACAATAATAATACTATAGTAATAATAATTTATATTATTAATAATAAGAATAAATCAAAGATTGATTGATCGATCGGTGGGTGGGTGGATGGATGTCAGGAATTTGAGAGATTTTGCATGATTATTACAATGATTTTAATGCGTTTAATACCCCAGAACAGCTGCAATTTTGCTTTAATGCAAGGCCTGCGCTGCATTTAACATTGCAGGAGCCTAATTGCATTTAACATTTGAGAGGATTTGCAAAATTATTGCAATTAATTTTATTGCATTTAACATCCCAGGGGGTTGCAATATTGCTTTAATGCAACGCCAGCGCTGCATTTAACAATGCAGCAGCCTGCAAAGTTATCCTAATACGATGCATTAGTCGCATTTAACATTTGAGAGGTTTTGCAGGATTATTATTATTGCATTTCACATCGCAGGGTGTTGCAATATTTCTTTAATGCAAGGCGATCACTGCATTTAACATTGCAGCAGCCTGAAAAGTCATCCTAATGCGATGCATTTGTTGCATTTAACATTTGAGAGGTTTTGCAAAATTATTGCAGTTAATTTAATGCATTTAACATCCATTGGGGGTCGCTAGATGACTTTAATGCAAGGCCATCACTGCATTTAACATTGCAGTAGCCTGCAAAGTTATCCTAATACGATGCATTAGTCACGTTTAACATTTGAGAGGTTTTGCAGGATTATTATTGCATTTCACATCGCAGGGTGTTGCAATATTTCTTTAATGCAAGGCGATCACTGCATTTAACATTGCAGCAGCCTGAAAAGTCATCCTAATGCGATGCCGGGGGTAGTAAATACAATAATAATACTATAGTAATAATAATTTATATTATTAATAATAAGAATAAATCAAAGATTGATTGATCGATCGGTGGGTGGGTGGGTGGATGGATGTCAGGAATTTGAGAGATTTTGCATGATTATTACAATGATTTTAATGCGTTTAATACCCCAGAACAGCTGCAATTTTGCTTTAATGCAAGGCCTGCGCTGCATTTAACATTGCAGGAGCCTAATTGCATTTAACATTTGAGAGGATTTGCAAAATTATTGCAATTAATTTTATTGCATTTAACATCCCAGGGGGTTGCAATATTGCTTTAATGCAACGCCAGCGCTGCATTTAACAATGCAGCAGCCTGCAAAGTTATCCTAATACGATGCATTAGTCGCATTTAACATTTGAGAGGTTTTGCAGGATTATTATTATTGCATTTCACATCGCAGGGTGTTGCAATATTTCTTTAATGCAAGGCGATCACTGCATTTAACATTGCAGCAGCCTGAAAAGTCATCCTAATGCGATGCATTTGTTGCATTTAACATTTGAGAGGTTTTGCAAAATTATTGCAATTAATTTAATGCATATAACATCCATTGGGGGTCGCTAGATGACTTTAATGCAAGGCCATCACTGCATTTAACATTGCAGTAGCCTGCAAAGTTATCCTAATGCGATGCATTAGTCACGTTTAACATTTGAGAGGTTTTGCAGGATTATTATTGCATTTCACATCGCAGGGTGTTGCAATATTTCTTTAATGCAAGGCGATCACTGCATTTAACATTGCAGCAGCCTGAAAAGTCATCCTAATGCGATGCCGGGGGTAGTAAATACAATAATAATACTATAGTAATAATAATTTATATTATTAATAATAAGAATAAATCAAAGATTGATTGATTGATCGATCGGTGGGTGGGTGGGTGGATGGATGTCAGGAATTTGAGAGATTTTGCATGATTATTACAATGATTTTAATGCGTTTAATACCCCAGAACAGCTGCAATTTTGCTTTAATGCAAGGCCTGCGCTGCATTTAACAATGCAGGAGCCTAATTGCATTTAACATTTGAGAGGATTTGCAAAATTATTGCAATTAATTTTATTGCATTTAACATCCCAGGGGGTTGCAATATTGCTTTCATGCAACGCCAGCGCTGCATTTAACAATGCAGCAGCCTGCAAAGTTATCCTAATACGATGCATTAGTCGCATTTAACATTTGAGAGGTTTTGCAGGATTATTATTGCATTTCACATCGCAGGGTGTTGCAATATTTCTTTAATGCAAGGCGATCACTGCATTTAACATTGCAGCAGCCTGAAAAGTCATCCTAATGCGATGCATTTGTTCCATTTAACATTTGAGAGGTTTTGCAAAATTATTGCAATTAATTTAATGCATATAACATCCATTGGGGGTCGCTAGATGACTTTAATGCAAGGCCATCACTGCATTTAACATTGCAGTAGCCTGCAAAGTTATCCTAATACGATGCATTAGTCACGTTTAACATTTGAGAGGTTTTGCAGGATTATTATTGCATTTCACATCGCAGGGTGTTGCAATATTTCTTTAATGCAAGGCGATCACTGCATTTAACATTGCAGCAGCCTGAAAAGTCATCCTATTGCGATGCCGGGGGTAGTAAATACAATAATAATACTATAGTAATAATAATTTATATTATTAATAATAAGAATAAATCAAAGATTGATTGATCGATCGGTGGGTGGGTGGATGGATGTCAGGAATTTGAGAGATTTTGCATGATTATTACAATGATTTTAATGCGTTTAATACCCCAGAACAGCTGCAATTTTGCTTTAATGCAAGGCCTGCGCTGCATTTAACATTGCAGGAGCCTAATTGCATTTAACATTTGAGAGGATTTGCAAAATTATTGCAATTAATTTTATTGCATTTAACATCCCAGGGGGTTGCAATATTGCTTTAATGCAACGCCAGCGCTGCATTTAACAATGCAGCAGCCTGCAAAGTTATCCTAATACGATGCATTAGTCGCATTTAACATTTGAGAGGTTTTGCAGGATTATTATTATTGCATTTCACATCGCAGGGTGTTGCAATATTTCTTTAATGCAAGGCGATCACTGCATTTAACATTGCAGCAGCCTGAAAAGTCATCCTAATGCAATGCATTTGTTGCATTTAACATTTGAGAGGTTTTGCAAAATTATTGCAATTAATTTAATGCATTTAACACCCACTGTGGGTCGCTAGATGACTTTAATGCAAGGCCATCACTGCATTTAACATTGCAGCAGCCTGCAAAGTTATCGTAATACGATGCATTAGTCCCGTTTAACATTTGAGAGGTTTTGCAGGATTATTATTGCATTTCACATCGCAGGGTGTTGCAATATTTCTTTAATGCAAGGCGATCACTGCATTTAACATTGCAGCAGCCTGAAAAGTCATCCTAATGCGATGCATTTGTTGCATTTAACATTTGAGAGGTTTTGCAAAATTATTGCAATTAATTTAATGCATATAACATCCATTGGGGGTCGCTAGATGACTTTCATGCAAGGCCATCACTGCATTTAACATTGCAGTAGCCTGCAAAGTTATCCTAATACGATGCATTAGTCACGTTTAACATTTGAGAGGTTTTGCAGGATTATTATTGCATTTCACATCGCAGGGTGTTGCAATATTTCTTTAATGCAAGGCGATCACTGTATTTAACATTGCAGCAGCCTGAAAAGTCATCCTAATGCGATGCCGGGGGTAGTAAATACAATAATAATACTATAGTAATAATAATTTATATTATTAATAATAAGAATAAATCAAAGATTGATTGATTGATCGATCGGTGGGTGGGTGGGTGGATGGATGTCAGGAATTTGAGAGATTTTGCATGATTATTACAATGATTTTAATGCGTTTAATACCCCAGAACAGCTGCAATTTTGCTTTAATGCAAGGCCTGCGCTGCATTTAACATTGCAGGAGCCTAATTGCATTTAACATTTGAGAGGATTTGCAAAATTATTGCAATTAATTTTATTGCATTTAACATCCCAGGGGGTTGCAATATTGCTTTAATGCAACGCCAGCGCTGCATTTAACAATGCAGCAGCCTGCAAAGTTATCCTAATACGATGCATTAGTCGCATTTAACATTTGAGAGGTTTTGCAGGATTATTATTATTGCATTTCACATCGCAGGGTGTTGCAATATTTCTTTAATGCAAGGCGATCACTGCATTTAACATTGCAGCAGCCTGAAAAGTCATCCTAATGCGATGCATTTGTTGCATTTAACATTTGAGAGGTTTTGCAAAATTATTGCAATTAATTTAATGCATTTAACACCCACTGTGGGTCGCTAGATGACTTTAATACAAGGCCATCACTGCATTTAACATTGCAGCAGCCTGCAAAGTTATCGTAATACGATGCATTAGTCCCGTTTAACATTTGAGAGGTTTTGCAGGATTATTATTGCATTTCACATCGCAGGGTGTTGCAATATTTCTTTAATGCAAGGCGATCACTGCATTTAACATTGCAGCAGCCTGAAAAGTCATCCTAATGCGATGCATTTGTTGCATTTAACATTTGAGAGGTTTTGCAAAATTATTGCAATTAATTTAATGCATATAACATCCATTGGGGGTCGCTAGATGACTTTAATGCAAGGCCATCACTGCATTTAACATTGCAGTAGCCTGCAAAGTTAACCTAATACGATGCATTAGTCACGTTTAACATTTGAGAGGTTTTGCAGGATTATTATTGCATTTCACATCGCAGGGTGTTGCAATATTTCTTTAATGCAAGGCGATCACTGCATTTAACATTGCAGCAGCCTGAAAAGTCATCCTAATGCGATGCCGGGGGTAGTAAATACAATAATAATACTATAGTAATAATAATTTATATTATTAATAATCAGAATAAATCAAAGATTGATTGATCGATCGGTGGGTGGGTGGATGGATGTCAGGAATTTGAGAGATTTTGCATGATTATTACAATGATTTTAATGCGTTTAATACCCCAGAACAGCTGCAATTTTGCCTTAATGCAAGGCCTGCACTGCATTTAACATTGCAGGAGCCTAATTGCATTTAACATTTGAGAGGATTTGCAAAATTATTGCAATTAATTTTATTGCATTTAACATCCCAGGGGGTTGCAATATTGCTTTAATGCAACGCCAGCGCTGCATTTAACAATGCAGCAGCCTGCAAAGTTAACCTAATACGATGCATTAGTCGCATTTAACATTTGAGAGGTTTTGCAGGATTATTATTATTGCATTTCACATCGCAGGGTGTTGCAATATTTCTTTAATGCAAGGCGATCACTGCATTTAACATTGCAGCAGCCTGAAAAGTCATCCTAATGCGATGCATTTGTTGCATTTAACATTTGAGAGGTTTTGCAAAATTATTGCAATTAATTTAATGCATTTAACACCCACTGTGGGTCGCTAGATGACTTTAATGCAAGGCCATCACTGCATTTAACATTGCAGCAGCCTGCAAAGTTATCCTAATATGATGCATTAGTCCCGTTTAACATTTGAGAGGTTTTGCAGGATTATTATTGCATTTCACATCGCAGGGTGTTGCAATATTTCTTTAATGCAAGGCGATCACTGCATTTAACATTGCAGCAGCCTGAAAAGTCATCCTAATGCGATGCATTTGTTGCATTTAACATTTGAGAGGTTTTGCAAAATTATTGCAATTAATTTAATGCATATAACATCCATTGGGGGTCGCTAGATGACTTTAATGCAAGGCCATCACTGCATTTAACATTGCAGTAGCCTGCAAAGTTATCCTAATACGATGCATTAGTCACGTTTAACATTTGAGAGGTTTTGCAGGATTATTATTGCATTTCACATCGCAGGGTGTTGCAATATTTCTTTAATAATAATAATAATAATACATTTTATTTATATAGCGCTTTTCATATACTCAAAGACGCTTTACAGAGATTTTGGGAACATAGGGAAATTAATAAATAGATAAATAAGTAAATAAATAAATGAACAGAGAAAGGAGACAGTAGGTGAGGTGACCTTCAGTGGTTGAAGGCAGTACTGAACAGGTGAGACTTCAGCGATGTTTTGAATGTGGTGAGTGTGGGGGAGTCTCTAACGGTTTGGGGTAGTGAGTTCCATAGGGTGGGAGCAGCGATGGAGAAAGCCCTGTCCCCCCAGGATCTGAGTTTAGTCCGGATGTGGGGGGATAGGAGATTGGCAGCGGCAGAGCGGAGGGTGCAGGTGGGAGTGTGCCTGTGGAGGAGGTCGGTCAGGTAGGATGGGGCCAGGTTATGGAGGGCTTTGTAGGTTATGAGGAGGATTTTGTACTGGATTCTCTGGGGGATGGGGAGCCAATGGAGTTTATAAAGGACGGGGGTGATATGGTCACGGATCGAGGTGTGTGTGAGTAGACGGGCAGCGGAGTTTTGAATGTATTGAAGTTTATTGATGATTTTTGAGGGTGCGCCATAGAGGAGGCTGTTGCAGTAGTCCAGACGGGAGGTGATGAAGGCGTGGATGAGGGTTTCTGCAGCTGTGGAGGAGAGGGATGGACGGAGACGGGCAATGTTTTTGAGGTGGAAGAAGGCTGTCTTTGTGATGTGTTTGATGTGTTTGTCGAAGGAGAGGGTTTGATCAAGGATGATTCCAAGATTCCGGATGTGAGGTGAGGTGGATACTGGGAGACCATCAATGTTGAGGATGAAGTTTTGGGTGGATTTGGTGAGCATTTTTGGACCAATGATGATGATTTCAGATTTGTTGCAATTGAGTTTGAGGAAGTTTGATTGAAGCCAAGATTTTATTTCAGTAATGCAGTTTGTCAGGCAGTTTGTTAATGCAAGGCGATCACTGCATTTAACATTGCAGCAGCCTGAAAAGTCATCCTAATGCGATGCCGGGGGTAGTAAATACAATAATAATACTATAGTAATAATAATTTACATTATTAATAATAAGAATAAATCAAAGATTGATTGATTGATCGATCGGTGGGTGGGTGGGTGGATGGATGTCAGGAATTTGAGAGATTTTGCATGATTATTACAATGATTTTAATGCGTTTAATACCCCAGAACAGCTGCAATTTTGCTTTAATGCAAGGCCTGCGCTGCATTTAACATTGCAGGAGCCTAATTGCATTTAACATTTGAGAGGATTTGCAAAATTATTGCAATTAATTTTATTGCATTTAACATCCCAGGGGGTTGCAATATTGCTTTAATGCAACGCCAGCGCTGCATTTAACAATGCAGCAGCCTGCAAAGTTATCCTAATACGATGCATTAGTCGCATTTAACATTTGAGAGGTTTTGCAGGATTATTATTATTGCATTTCACATCGCAGGGTGTTGCAATATTTCTTTAATGCAAGGCGATCACTGCATTTAACATTGCAGCAGCCTGAAAAGTAATCCTAATGCGATGCATTTGTTGCATTTAACATTTGAGAGGTTTTGCAAAATTATTGCAATTGATTTAATGCATTTAACACCCACTGTGGGTCGCTAGATGACTTTAATGCAAGGCCATCACTGCATTTAACATTGCAGCAGACTGCAAAGTTATCCTAATACGATGCATTAGTCCCGTTTAACATTTGAGAGGTTTTGCAGGATTATTATTGCATTTCACATCGCAGGGTGTTGCAATATTTCTTTAATGCAAGGCGATCACTGCATTTAACATTGCAGCAGCCTGAAAAGACATCCTAATACGATGCATTTGTTGCATTTAACATTTGAGAGGTTTTGCAAAATTATTGCAATTAATTTAATGCATATAACATCCATTGGGGATCGCTAGATGACTTTAATGCAAGGCCATCACTGCATTTAACATTGCAGTAGCCTGCAAAGTTATCCTAATACGATGCATTAGTCACGTTTAACATTTGAGAGGTTTTGCAGGATTATTATTGCATTTCACATCGCAGGGTGTTGCAATATTTCTTTAATGCAAGGCGATCACTGCATTTAACATTGCAGCAGCCTGAAAAGTCATCCTAATGCGATGCCGGGGGTAGTAAATACAATAATAATACTATAGTAATAATAATTTATATTATTAATAATAAGAATAAATCAAAGATTGATTGATTGATCGATCGGTGGGTGGGTGGATGGATGTCAGGAATTTGAGAGATTTTGCATGATTATTACAATGATTTTAATGCGTTTAATACCCCAGAACAGCTGCAAATTTGCTTTAATGCAAGGCCTGCGCTGCATTTAACATTGCAGGAGCCTAATTGCATTTAACATTTGAGAGGATTTGCAAAATTATTGCAATTAATTTTATTGCATTTAACATCCCAGGGGGTTGCAATATTGCTTTAATGCAACGCCAGCGCTGCATTTTACAATGCAGCAGCCTGCAAAGTTATCCTAATACGATGCATTAGTCGCATTTAACATTTGAGAGGTTTTGCAGGATTATTATTATTGCATTTCACATCGCAGGGTGTTGCAATATTTCTTTAATGCAAGGCGATCACTGCATTTAACATTGCAGCAGCCTGAAAAGTCATCCTAATGCGATGCATTTGTTGCATTTAACATTTGAGAGGTTTTGCAAAATTATTGCAATTAATTTAATGCATTTAACACCCACTGTGGGTCGCTAGGTGACTTTAATGCAAGGCCATCACTGCATTTAACATTGCAGCAGCCTGCAAAGTTATCCTAATACGATGCATTAGTCCCGTTTAACATTTGAGAGGTTTTGCAGGATTATTATTGCATTTCACATCGCAGGGTGTTGCAATATTTCTTTAATGCAAGGCGATCACTGCATTTAACATTGCAGCAGCCTGAAAAGTCATCCTAATGCGATGCATTTGTTGCATTTAACATTTGAGAGGTTTTGCAAAATTATTGCAATTAATTTAATGCATATAACATCCATTGGGGGTCGCTAGATGACTTTAATGCAAGGCCATCACTGCATTTAACATTGCAGTAGCCTGCAAAGTTATCCTAATACGATGCATTAGTCACGTTTAACATTTGAGAGGTTTTGCAGGATTATTATTGCATTTCACATCGCAGGGTGTTGCAATATTTCTTTAATGCAAGGCGATCACTGCATTTAACATTGCAGCAGCCTGAAAAGTCATCCTAATGCGATGCCGGGGGTAGTAAATACAATAATAATACTATAGTAATAATAATTTATATTATTAATAATAAGAATAAATCAAAGATTGATTGATTGATCGATCGGTGGGTGGGTGGGTGGATGGATGTCAGGAATTTGAGAGATTTTGCATGATTATTACAATGATTTTAATGCGTTTAATACCCCAGAACAGCTGCAATTTTGCTTTAATGCAAGGCCTGCGCTGCATTTAACATTGCAGGAGCCTAATTGCATTTAACATTTGAGAGGATTTGCAAAATTATTGCAATTAATTTTATTGCATTTAACATCCCAGGGGGTTGCAATATTGCTTTAATGCAACGCCAGCGCTGCATTTAACAATGCAGCAGCCTGCAAAGTTATCCTAATACGATGCATTAGTCGCATTTAACATTTGAGAGGTTTTGCAGGATTATTATTATTGCATTTCACATCGCAGGGTGTTGCAATATTTCTTTAATGCAAGGCGATCACTGCATTTAACATTGCAGCAGCCTGAAAAGTCATCCTAATGCGATGCATTTGTTGCATTTAACATTTGAGAGGTTTTGCAAAATTATTGCAATTAATTTAATGCATTTAACACCCACTGTGGGTCGCTAGATGACTTTAATGCAAGGCCATCACTGCATTTAACATTGCAGCAGCCTGCAAAGTTATCCTAATACGATGCATTAGTCCCGTTTAACATTTGAGAGGTTTTGCAGGATTATTATTGCATTTCACATCGCAGGGTGTTGCAATATTTCTTTAATGCAAGGCGATCACTGCATTTAACATTGCAGCAGCCTGAAAAGTCATCCTAATGCGATGCATTTGTTGCATTTAACATTTCAGAGGTTTTGCAAAATTATTGCAATTAATTTAATGCATATAACATCCATTGGGGGTCGCTAGATGACTTTAATGCAAGGCCATCACTGCATTTAACATTGCAGTAGCCTGCAAAGTTATCCTAATACGATGCATTAGTCACGTTTAACATTTGAGAGGTTTTGCAGGATTATTATTGCATTTCACATCGCAGGGTGTTGCAATATTTCTTTAATGCAAGGCGATCACTGCATTTAACATTGCAGCAGCCTGAAAAGTCATCCTAATGCGATGCCGGGGGTAGTAAATACAATAATAATACTATAGTAATAATAATTTATATTATTAATAATAAGAATAAATCAAAGATTGATTGATTGATCGATCGGTGGGTGGGTGGATGGATGTCAGGAATTTGAGAGATTTTGCATGATTATTACAATGATTTTAATGCGTTTAATACCCCAGAACAGCTGCAATTTTGCTTTTATGCAAGGCCTGCGCTGCATTTAACATTGCAGGAGCCTAATTGCATTTAACATTTGAGAGGATTTGCAAAATTATTGCAATTAATTTTATTGCATTTAACATCCCAGGGGGTTGCAATATTGCTTTAATGCAACGCCAGCGCTGCATTTTACAATGCAGCAGCCTGCAAAGTTATCCTAATACGATGCATTAGTCGCATTTAACATTTGAGAGGTTTTGCAGGATTATTATTATTGCATTTCACATCGCAGGGTGTTGCAATATTTCTTTAATGCAAGGCGATCACTGCATTTAACATTGCAGCAGCCTGAAAAGTCATCCTAATGCGATGCATTTGTTGCATTTAACATTTGAGAGGTTTTGCAAAATTATTGCAATTAATTTAATGCATTTAACACCCACTGTGGGTCGCTAGGTGACTTTAATGCAAGGCCATCACTGCATTTAACATTGCAGCAGCCTGCAAAGTTATCCTAATACGATGCATTAGTCCCGTTTAACATTTGAGAGGTTTTGCAGGATTATTATTGCATTTCACATCGCAGGGTGTTGCAATATTTCTTTAATGCAAGGCGATCACTGCATTTAACATTGCAGCAGCCTGAAAAGTCATCCTAATGCGATGCATTTGTTGCATTTAACATTTGAGAGGTTTTGCAAAATTATTGCAATTAATTTAATGCATATAACATCCATTGGGGGTCGCTAGATGACTTTAATGCAAGGCCATCACTGCATTTAACATTGCAGTAGCCTGCAAAGTTATCCTAATACGATGCATTAGTCACGTTTAACATTTGAGAGGTTTTGCAGGATTATTATTGCATTTCACATCGCAGGGTGTTGCAATATTTCTTTAATGCAAGGCGATCACTGCATTTAACATTGCAGCAGCCTGAAAAGTCATCCAAATGCGATGCCGGGGGTAGTAAATACAATAATAATACTATAGTAATAATAATTTATATTATTAATAATAAGAATAAATCAAAGATTGATTGATTGATCGATCGGTGGGTGGGTGGGTGGATGGATGTCAGGAATTTGAGAGATTTTGCATGATTATTACAATGATTTTAATGCGTTTAATACCCCAGAACAGCTGCAATTTTGCTTTAATGCAAGGCCTGCGCTGCATTTAACATTGCAGGAGCCTAATTGCATTTAACATTTGAGAGGATTTGCAAAATTATTGCAATTAATTTTATTGCATTTAACATCCCAGGGGGTTGCAATATTGCTTTAATGCAACGCCAGCGCTGCATTTAACAATGCAGCAGCCTGCAAAGTTATCCTAATACGATGCATTAGTCGCATTTAACATTTGAGAGGTTTTGCAGGATTATTATTATTGCATTTCACATCGCAGGGTGTTGCAATATTTCTTTAATGCAAGGCGATCACTGCATTTAACATTGCAGCAGCCTGAAAAGTCATCCTAATGCGATGCATTTGTTGCATTTAACATTTGAGAGGTTTTGCAAAATTATTGCAATTAATTTAATGCATTTAACACCCACTGTGGGTCGCTAGATGACTTTAATGCAAGGCCATCACTGCATTTAACATTGCAGCAGCCTGCAAAGTTATCCTAATACGATGCATTAGTCCCGTTTAACATTTGAGAGGTTTTGCAGGATTATTATTGCATTTCACATCGCAGGGTGTTGCAATATTTCTTTAATGCAAGGCGATCACTGCATTTAACATTGCAGCAGCCTGAAAAGTCATCCTAATGCGATGCATTTGTTGCATTTAACATTTGAGAGGTTTTGCAAAATTATTGCAATTAATTTAATGCATATAACATCCATTGGGGGTCGCTAGATGACTTTAATGCAAGGCCATCACTGCATTTAACATTGCAGTAGCCTGCAAAGTTATCCTAATACGATGCATTAGTCACGTTTAACATTTGAGAGGTTTTGCAGGATTATTATTGCATTTCACATCGCAGGGTGTTGCAATATTTCTTTAATGCAAGGCGATCACTGCATTTAACATTGCAGCAGCCTGAAAAGTCATCCTAATGCGATGCCGGGGGTAGTAAATACAATAATAATACTATAGTAATAATAATTTATATTATTAATAATAAGAATAAATCAAAGATTGATTGATTGATCGATCGGTGGGTGGGTGGGTGGATGGATGTCAGGAATTTGAGAGATTTTGCATGATTATTACAATGATTTTAATGCGTTTAATAGCCCAGAACAGCTGCAATTTTGCTTTAATGCAAGGCCTGCGCTGCATTTAACATTGCAGGAGCCTAATTGCATTTAACATTTGAGAGGATTTGCAAAATTATTGCAATTAATTTTATTGCATTTAACATCCCAGGGGGTTGCAATATTGCTTTAATGCAACGCCAGCGCTGCATTTAACAATGCAGCAGCCTGCAAAGTTATCCTAATACGATGCATTAGTCGCATTTAACATTTGAGAGGTTTTGCAGGATTATTATTATTGCATTTCACATCGCAGGGTGTTGCAATATTTCTTTAATGCAAGGCGATCACTGCATTTAACATTGCAGCAGCCTGAAAAGTCATCCTAATGCGATGCATTTGTTGCATTTAACATTTGAGAGGTTTTGCAAAATTATTGCAATTAATTTAATGCATTTAACACCCACTGTGGGTCGCTAGATGACTTTAATGCAAGGCCATCACTGCATTTAACATTGCAGCAGCCTGCAAAGTTATCCTAATACGATGCATTAGTCCCGTTTAACATTTGAGAGGTTTTGCAGGATTATTATTGCATTTCACATCGCAGGGTGTTGCAATATTTCTTTAATGCAAGGCGATCACTGCATTTAACATTGCAGCAGCCTGAAAAGTCATCCTAATACGATGCATTTGTTGCATTTAACATTTGAGAGGTTTTGCAAAATTATTGCAATTAATTTAATGCATATAACATCCATTGGGGGTCGCTAGATGACTTTAATGCAAGGCCATCACTGCATTTAACATTGCAGTAGCCTGCAAAGTTATCCTAATACGATGCATTAGTCACGTTTAACATTTGAGAGGTTTTGCAGGATTATTATTGCATTTCACATCGCAGGGTGTTGCAATATTTCTTTAATGCAAGGCGATCACTGCATTTAACATTGCAGCAGCCTGAAAAGTCATCCTAATACGATGCATTTGTTGCATTTAACATTTGAGAGGTTTTGCAAAATTATTGCAATTAATTTAATGCATATAACATCCATTGGGGGTCGCTAGATGACTTTAATGCAAGGCCATCACTGCATTTAACATTGCAGTAGCCTGCAAAGTTATCCTAATACGATGCATTAGTCACGTTTAACATTTGAGAGGTTTTGCAGGATTATTATTGCATTTCACATCGCAGGGTGTTGCAATATTTCTTTAATGCAAGGCGATCACTGCATTTAACATTGCAGCAGCCTGAAAAGTCATCCTAATGCGATGCCGGGGGTAGTAAATACAATAATAATACTATAGTAATAATAATTTATATTATTAATAATAAGAATAAATCAAAGATTGATTGATTGATCGATCGGTGGGTGGGTGGGTGGATGGATGTCAGGAATTTGAGAGATTTTGCATGATTATTACAATGATTTTAATGCGTTTAATACCCCAGAACAGCTGCAATTTTGCTTTAATGCAAGGCCTGCGCTGCATTTAACATTGCAGGAGCCTAATTGCATTTAACATTTGAGAGGATTTGCAAAATTATTGCAATTAATTTTATTGCATTTAACATCCCAGGGGTTGCAATATTGCTTTAATGCAACGCCAGCGCTGCATTTAACAATGCAGCAGCCTGCAAAGTTATCCTAATACGATGCATTAGTTGCATTTAACATTTGAGAGGTTTTGCAGGATTATTATTGCATTTTACATCGCAGGGTGTTGCAATATTTCTTTAATGCAAGGCGATCACTGCATTTAACATTGCAGCAGCCTGAAAAGTCATCCTAATGCGATGCATTTGTTGCATTTAACATTTGAGAGGTTTTGCAAAATTATTGCAATTAATTTAATGCATATAACATCCATTTGGGGTCGCTAGATGACTTTAATGCAAGGCCATCACTGCATTTAACATTGCAGTAGCCTGCAAAGTTATCCTAATACGATGCATTAGTCACGTTTAACATTTGAGAGGTTTTGCAGGATTATTATTGCATTTCCATCGCAGGGTGTTGCAATATTTCTTTAATGCAAGGCGATCACTGCATTTAACATTGCAGCAGCCTGAAAAGTCATCTTAATGCGATGCCGGGGGTAGTAAATACAATAATAATACTATAGTAATAATAATTTATATTATTAATAATAAGAATAAATCAAAGATTGATTGATCGATCGGTGGGTGGGTGGATGGATGTCAGGAATTTGAGAGATTTTGCATGATTATTACAATGATTTTAATGCGTTTAATACCCCAGAACAGCTGCAATTTTGCCTTAATGCAAGGCCTGCACTGCATTTAACATTGCAGGAGCCTAATTGCATTTAACATTTGAGAGGATTTGCAAAATTATTGCAATTAATTTTATTGCATTTAACATCCCAGGGGTTGCAATATTGCTTTAATGCAACGCCAGCGCTGCATTTAACAATGCAGCAGCCTGCAAAGTTATCCTAATACGATGCATTAGTCGCATTTAACATTTGAGAGGTTTTGCAGGATTATTATTATTGCATTTCACATCGCAGGGTGTTGCAATATTTCTTTAATGCAAGGCGATCACTGCATTTAACATTGCAGCAGCCTGAAAAGTCATCCTAATGCGATGCATTTGTTGCATTTAACATTTGAGAGGTTTTGCAAAATTATTGCAATTAATTTAATGCATTTAACACCCACTGTGGGTCGCTAGATGACTTTAATGCAAGGCCATCACTGCATTTAACATTGCAGCAGCCTGCAAAGTTATCCTAATACGATGCATTAGTCCCGTTTAACATTTGAGAGGTTTTGCAGGATTATTATTGCATTTCACATCGCAGGGTGTTGCAATATTTCTTTAATGCAAGGCGATCACTGCATTTAACATTGCAGCAGCCTGAAAAGTCATCCTAATGCGATGCATTTGTTGCATTTAACATTTGAGTGGTTTTGCAAAATTATTGCAATTAATTTAATGCATATAACATCCATTGGGGGTCGCTAGATGACTTTAATGCAAGGCCATCACTGCATTTAACATTGCAGTAGCCTGCAAAGTTATCCTAATACGATGCATTAGTCACGTTTAACATTTGAGAGGTTTTGCAGGATTATTATTGCATTTCACATCGCAGGGTGTTGCAATATTTCTTTAATGCAAGGCGATCACTGCATTTAACATTGCAGCAGCCTGAAAAGTCATCCTAATGCGATGCCGGGGGTAGTAAATACAATAATAATACTATAGTAATAATAATTTATATTATTAATAATAAGAATAAATCAAAGATTGATTGATTGATCGATCGGTGGGTGGGTGGGTGGATGGATGTCAGGAATTTGAGAGATTTTGCATGATTATTACAATGATTTTAATGCGTTTAATACCCCAGAACAGCTGCAATTTTGCTTTAATGCAAGGCCTGCGCTGCATTTAACATTGCAGGAGCCTAATTGCATTTAACATTTGAGAGGATTTGCAAAATTATTGCAATTAATTTTATTGCATTTAACATCCCAGGGGGTTGCAATATTGCTTTAATGCAACGCCAGCGCTGCATTTAACAATGCAGCAGCCTGCAAAGTTATCCTAATACGATGCATTAGTCGCATTTAACATTTGAGAGGTTTTGCAGGATTATTATTATTGCATTTCACATCGCAGGGTGTTGCAATATTTCTTTAATGCAAGGCGATCACTGCATTTAACATTGCAGCAGCCTGAAAAGTCATCCTAATGCGATGCATTTGTTGCATTTAACATTTGAGAGGTTTTGCAAAATTATTGCAATTAATTTAATGCATTTAACACCCACTGTGGGTCGCTAGATGACTTTAATGCAAGGCCATCACTGCATTTAACATTGCAGCAGCCTGCAAAGTTATCCTAATACGATGCATTAGTCCCGTTTAACATTTGAGAGGTTTTGCAGGATTATTATTGCATTTCACATCGCAGGGTGTTGCAATATTTCTTTAATGCAAGGCGATCACTGCATTTAACATTGCAGCAGCCTGAAAAGTCATCCTAATGCGATGCATTTGTTGCATTTAACATTTGAGAGGTTTTGCAAAATTATTGCAATTAATTTAATGCATATAACATCCATTGGGGGTCGCTAGATGACTTTAATGCAAGGCCATCACTGCATTTAACATTGCAGTAGCCTGCAAAGTTATCCTAATACGATGCATTAGTCACGTTTAACATTTGAGAGGTTTTGCAGGATTATTATTGCATTTCACATCGCAGGGTGTTGCAATATTTCTTTAATGCAAGGCGATCACTGCATTTAACATTGCAGCAGCCTGAAAAGTCATCCTAATGCGATGCCGGGGGTAGTAAATACAATAATAATACTATAGTAATAATAATTTATATTATTAATAATAAGAATAAATCAAAGATTGATTGATTGATCGATCGGTGGGTGGGTGGGTGGATGGATGTCAGGAATTTGAGAGATTTTGCATGATTATTACAATGATTTTAATGCGTTTAATACCCCAGAACAGCTGCAATTTTGCTTTAATGCAAGGCCTGCGCTGCATTTAACATTGCAGGAGCCTAATTGCATTTAACATTTGAGAGGATTTGCAAAATTATTGCAAATAAATTTTATTGCATTTAACATCCCAGGGGGTTGCAATATTGCTTTAATGCAACGCCAGCGCTGCATTTAACAATGCAGCAGCCTGCAAAGTTATCCTAATACGATGCATTAGTCGCATTTAACATTTGAGAGGTTTTGCAGGATTATTATTATTGCATTTCACATCGCAGGGTGTTGCAATATTTCTTTAATGCAAGGCGATCACTGCATTTAACATTGCAGCAGCCTGAAAAGTCATCCTAATGCGATGCATTTGTTGCATTTAACATTTGAGAGGTTTTGCAAAATTATTGCAATTAATTTAATGCATATAACATCCATTGGGGGTCGCTAGATGACTTTAATGCAAGGCCATCACTGCATTTAACATTGCAGTAGCCTGCAAAGTTATCCTAATACGATGCATTAGTCACGTTTAACATTTGAGAGGTTTTGCAGGATTATTATTGCATTTCACATCGCAGGGTGTTGCAATATTTCTTTAATGCAAGGCGATCACTGCATTTAACATTGCAGCAGCCTGAAAAGTCATCCTATTGCGATGCCGGGGGTAGTAAATACAATAATACTATAGTAATAATAATTTATATTATTAATAATAAGAATAAATCAAAGATTGATTGATCGATCGGTGGGTGGGTGGATGGATGTCAGGAATTTGAGAGATTTTGCATGATTATTACAATGATTTTAATGCATTTAATACCCCAGAACAGCTGCAATTTTGCCTTAATGCAAGGCCTGCACTGCATTTAACATTGCAGGAGCCTAATTGCATTTAACATTTGAGAGGATTTGCAAAATTATTGCAATTAATTTTATTGCATTTAACATCCCAGGGGTTGCAATATTGCTTTAATGCAATGCCAGCGCTACATTTAACAATGCAGCAGCCTGCAAAGTTATCCTAATACGATGCATTAGTCGCATTTAACATTTGAGAGGTTTTGCAGGATTATTATTATTGCATTTCACATCGCAGGGTGTTGCAATATTTCTTTAATGCAAGGCGATCACTGCATTTAACATTGCAGCAGCCTGAAAAGTCATCCTAATGCGATGCATTTGTTGCATTTAACATTTGAGAGGTTTTGCAAAATTATTGCAATTAATTTAATGCATTTAACACCCACTGTGGGTCGCTAGATGACTTTAATGCAAGGCCATCACTGCATTTAACATTGCAGCAGCCTGCAAAGTTATCCTAATACGATGCATTAGTCCCGTTTAACATTTGAGAGGTTTTGCAGGATTATTATTGCATTTCACATCGCAGGGTGTTGCAATATTTCTTTAATGCAAGGCGATCACTGCATTTAACATTGCAGCAGCCTGAAAAGTCATCCTAATGCGATGCATTTGTTGCATTTAACATTTGAGAGGTTTTGCAAAATTATTGCAATTAATTTAATGCATATAACATCCATTGGGGGTCGCTAGATGACTTTAATGCAAGGCCATCACTGCATTTAACATTGCAGTAGCCTGCAAAGTTATCCTAATACGATGCATTAGTCACGTTTAACATTTGAGAGGTTTTGCAGGATTATTATTGCATTTCACATCGCAGGGTGTTGCAATATTTCTTTAATGCAAGGCGATCACTGCATTTAACATTGCAGCAGCCTGAAAAGTCATCCTAATGCGATGCCGGGGGTAGTAAATACAATAATAATACTATAGTAATAATAATTTATATTATTAATAATAAGAATAAATCAAAGATTGATTGGTTGATCGATCGGTGGGTGGGTGGGTGGATGGATGTCAGGAATTTGAGAGATTTTGCATGATTATTACAATGATTTTAATGCGTTTAATACCCCAGAACAGCTGCAATTTTGCTTTAATGCAAGGCCTGCGCTGCATTTAACATTGCAGGAGCCTAATTGCATTTAACATTTGAGAGGATTTGCAAAATTATTGCAATTAATTTTATTGCATTTAACATCCCAGGGGGTTGCAATATTGCTTTAATGCAACGCCAGCGCTGCATTTAACAATGCAGCAGCCTGCAAAGTTATCCTAATACGATGCATTAGTCGCATTTAACATTTGAGAGGTTTTGCAGGATTATTATTATTGCATTTCACATCGCAGGGTGTTGCAATATTTCTTTAATGCAAGGCGATCACTGCATTTAACATTGCAGCAGCCTGAAAAGTCATCCTAATGCGATGCATTTGTTGCATTTAACATTTGAGAGGTTTTGCAAAATTATTGCAATTAATTTAATGCATTTAACACCCACTGTGGGTCGCTAGATGACTTTAATGCAAGGCCATCACTGCATTTAACATTGCAGCAGCCTGCAAAGTTATCCTAATACGATGCATTAGTCCCGTTTAACATTTGAGAGGTTTTGCAGGATTATTATTGCATTTCACATCGCAGGGTGTTGCAATATTTCTTTAATGCAAGGCGATCACTGCATTTAACATTGCAGCAGCCTGAAAAGTCATCCTAATGCGATGCCGGGGGTAGTAAATACAATAATAATACTATAGTAATAATAATTTATATTATTAATAATAAGAATAAATCAAAGATTGATTGATCGATCGGTGGGTGGGTGGGTGGATGGATGTCAGGAATTTGAGAGATTTTGCATGATTATTACAATGATTTTAATGCGTTTAATACCCCAGAACAGCTGCAATTTTGCTTTAATGCAAGGCCTGCGCTGCATTTAACATTGCAGGAGCCTAATTGCATTTAACATTTGAGAGGATTTGCAAAATTATTGCAATTAATTTTATTGCATTTAACATCCCAGGGGGTTGCAATATTGCTTTAATGCAACGCCAGCGCTGCATTTAACAATGCAGCAGCCTGCAAAGTTATCCTAATACGATGCATTAGTCGCATTTAACATTTGAGAGGTTTTGCAGGATTATTATTATTGCATTTCACATCGCAGGGTGTTGCAATATTTCTTTAATGCAAGGCGATCACTGCATTTAACATTGCAGCAGCCTGAAAAGTCATCCTAATGCGATGCCGGGGGTAGTAAATACAATAATAATACTATAGTAATAATAATTTATATTATTAATAATAAGAATAAATCAAAGATTGATTGATCGATCGGTGGGTGGGTGGGTGGATGGATGTCAGGAATTTGAGAGATTTTGCATGATTATTACAATGATTTTAATGCGTTTAATACCCCAGAACAGCTGCAATTTTGCTTTAATGCAAGGCCTGCGCTGCATTTAACATTGCAGGAGCCTAATTGCATTTAACATTTGAGAGGATTTGCAAAATTATTGCAATTAATTTTATTGCATTTAACATCCCAGGGGGTTGCAATATTGCTTTAATGCAACGCCAGCGCTGCATTTAACAATGCAGCAGCCTGCAAAGTTATCCTAATACGATGCATTAGTCGCATTTAACATTTGAGAGGTTTTGCAGGATTATTATTATTGCATTTCACATCGCAGGGTGTTGCAATATTTCTTTAATGCAAGGCGATCACTGCATTTAACATTGCAGCAGCCTGAAAAGTCATCCTAATGCGATGCATTTGTTGCATTTAACATTTGAGAGGTTTTGCAAAATTATTGCAATTAATTTAATGCATTTAACACCCACTGTGGGTCGCTAGATGACTTTAATGCAAGGCCATCACTGCATTTAACATTGCAGCAGCCTGCAAAGTTATCCTAATACGATGCATTAGTCCCGTTTAACATTTGAGAGGTTTTGCAGGATTATTATTGCATTTCACATCGCAGGGTGTTGCAATATTTCTTTAATGCAAGGCGATCACTGCATTTAACATTGCAGCAGCCTGAAAAGTCATCCTAATGCGATGCCGGGGGTAGTAAATACAATAATAATACTATAGTAATAATAATTTATATTATTAATAATAAGAATAAATCAAAGATTGATTGATCGATCGGTGGGTGGGTGGGTGGATGGATGTCAGGAATTTGAGAGATTTTGCATGATTATTACAATGATTTTAATGCGTTTAATACCCCAGAACAGCTGCAATTTTGCTTTAATGCAAGGCCTGCGCTGCATTTAACATTGCAGGAGCCTAATTGCATTTAACATTTGAGAGGATTTGCAAAATTATTGCAATTAATTTTATTGCATTTAACATCCCAGGGGGTTGCAATATTGCTTTAATGCAACGCCAGCGCTGCATTTAACAATGCAGCAGCCTGCAAAGTTATCCTAATACGATGCATTAGTCGCATTTAACATTTGAGAGGTTTTGCAGGATTATTATTATTGCATTTCACATCGCAGGGTGTTGCAATATTTCTTTAATGCAAGGCGATCACTGCATTTAACATTGCAGCAGCCTGAAAAGTCATCCTAATGCGATGCCGGGGGTAGTAAATACAATAATAATACTATAGTAATAATAATTTATATTATTAATAATAAGAATAAATCAAAGATTGATTGATCGATCGGTGGGTGGGTGGGTGGATGGATGTCAGGAATTTGAGAGATTTTGCATGATTATTACAATGATTTTAATGCGTTTAATACCCCAGAACAGCTGCAATTTTGCTTTAATGCAAGGCCTGCGCTGCATTTAACATTGCAGGAGCCTAATTGCATTTAACATTTGAGAGGATTTGCAAAATTATTGCAATTAATTTTATTGCATTTAACATCCCAGGGGGTTGCAATATTGCTTTAATGCAACGCCAGCGCTGCATTTAACAATGCAGCAGCCTGCAAAGTTATCCTAATACGATGCATTAGTCGCATTTAACATTTGAGAGGTTTTGCAGGATTATTATTATTGCATTTCACATCGCAGGGTGTTGCAATATTTCTTTAATGCAAGGCGATCACTGCATTTAACATTGCAGCAGCCTGAAAAGTCATCCTAATGCGATGCATTTGTTGCATTTAACATTTGAGAGGTTTTGCAAAATTATTGCAATTAATTTAATGCATTTAACACCCACTGTGGGTCGCTAGATGACTTTAATGCAAGGCCATCACTGCATTTAACATTGCAGCAGCCTGCAAAGTTATCCTAATACGATGCATTAGTCCCGTTTAACATTTGAGAGGTTTTGCAGGATTATTATTGCATTTCACATCGCAGGGTGTTGCAATATTTCTTTAATGCAAGGCGATCACTGCATTTAACATTGCAGCAGCCTGAAAAGTCATCCTAATGCGATGCATTTGTTGCATTTAACATTTGAGAGGTTTTGCAAAATTATTGCAATTAATTTAATGCATATAACATCCATTGGGGGTCGCTAGATGACTTTAATGCAAGGCCATCACTGCATTTAACATTGCAGTAGCCTGCAAAGTTATCCTAATACGATGCATTAGTCACGTTTAACATTTGAGAGGTTTTGCAGGATTATTATTGCATTTCACATCGCAGGGTGTTGCAATATTTCTTTAATGCAAGGCGATCACTGCATTTAACATTGCAGCAGCCTGAAAAGTCATCCTAATGCGATGCCGGGGGTAGTAAATACAATAATAATACTATAGTAATAATAATTTATATTATTAATAATAAGAATAAATCAAAGATTGATTGATTGATCGATCGGTGGGTGGGTGGATGGATGTCAGGAATTTGAGAGATTTTGCATGATTATTACAATGATTTTAATGCGTTTAATACCCCAGAACAGCTGCAATTTTGCTTTAATGCAAGGCCTGCGCTGCATTTAACATTGCAGGAGCCTAATTGCATTTAACATTTGAGAGGATTTGCAAAATTATTGCAATTAATTTTATTGCATTTAACATCCCAGGGGGTTGCAATATTGCTTTAATGCAACGCCAGCGCTGCATTTTACAATGCAGCAGCCTGCAAAGTTATCCTAATATGATGCATTAGTCGCATTTAACATTTGAGAGGTTTTGCAGGATTATTATTATTGCATTTCACATCGCAGGGTGTTGCAATATTTCTTTAATGCAAGGCGATCACTGCATTTAACATTGCAACAGCCTGAAAAGTCATCCTAATGTGATGCATTTGTTGCATTTAACATTTGAGAGGTTTTGCAAAATTATTGCAATTAATTTAATGCATTTAACACCCACTGTGGGTCGCTAGATGACTTTAATGCAAGGCCATCACTGCATTTAACATTGCAGCAGCCTGCAAAGTTATCCTAATACGATGCATTAGTCCCGTTTAACATTTGAGAGGTTTTGCAGGATTATTATTGCATTTCACATCGCAGGGTGTTGCAATATTTCTTTAATGCAAGGCGATCACTGCATTTAACATTGCAGCAGCCTGAAAAGTCATCCTAATGCGATGCATTTGTTGCATTTAACATTTGAGAGGTTTTGCAAAATTATTGCAATTAATTTAATGCATATAACATCCATTGGGGGTCGCTAGATGACTTTAATGCAAGGCCATCACTGCATTTAACATTGCAGTAGCCTGCAAAGTTATCCTAATACGATGCATTAGTCACGTTTAACATTTGAGAGGTTTTGCAGGATTATTATTGCATTTCACATCGCAGGGTGTTGCAATATTTCTTTAATGCAAGGCGATCACTGCATTTAACATTGCAGCAGCCTGAAAAGTCATCCTAATGCGATGCCGGGGGTAGTAAATACAATAATAATACTATAGTAATAATAATTTATATTATTAATAATAAGAATAAATCAAAGATTGATTGATTGATCGATCGGTGGGTGGGTGGGTGGATGGATGTCAGGAATTTGAGAGATTTTGCATGATTATTACAATGATTTTAATGCGTTTAATACCCCAGAACAGCTGCAATTTTGCTTTAATGCAAGGCCTGCGCTGCATTTAAGATTGCAGGAGCCTAATTGCATTTAACATTTGAGAGGATTTGCAAAATTATTGCAATTAATTTTATTGCATTTAACATCCCAGGGGGTTGCAATATTGCTTTAATGCAACGCCAGCGCTGCATTTAACAATGCAGCAGCCTGCAAAGTTATCCTAATACGATGCATTAGTCGCATTTAACATTTGAGAGGTTTTGCAGGATTATTATTATTGCATTTCACATCGCAGGGTGTTGCAATATTTCTTTAATGCAAGGCGATCACTGCATTTAACATTGCAGCAGCCTGAAAAGTCATCCTAATGCGATGCATTTGTTGCATTTAACATTTGAGAGGTTTTGCAAAATTATTGCAATTAATTTAATGCATTTAACACCCACTGTGGGTCGCTAGATGACTTTAATGCAAGGCCATCACTGCATTTAACATTGCAGCAGCCTGCAAAGTTATCCTAATACGATGCATTAGTCCCGTTTAACATTTGAGAGGTTTTGCAGGATTATTATTGCATTTCACATCGCAGGGTGTTGCAATATTTCTTTAATGCAAGGCGATCACTGCATTTAACATTGCAGCAGCCTGAAAAGTCATCCTAATGCGATGCCGGGGGTAGTAAATACAATAATAATACTATAGTAATAATAATTTATATTATTAATAATAAGAATAAATCAAAGATTGATTGATTGATCGATCGGTGGGTGGGTGGATGGATGTCAGGAATTTGAGAGATTTTGCATGATTATTACAATGATTTTAATGCGTTTAATACCCCAGAACAGCTGCAATTTTGCTTTAATGCAAGGCCTGCGCTGCATTTAACATTGCAGGAGCCTAATTGCATTTAACATTTGAGAGGATTTGCAAAATTATTGCAATTAATTTTATTGCATTTAACATCCCAGGGGGTTGCAATATTGCTTTAATGCAACGCCAGCGCTGCATTTAACAATGCAGCAGCCTGCAAAGTTATCCTAATACGATGCATTAGTCGCATTTAACATTTGAGAGGTTTTGCAGGATTATTATTATTGCATTTCACATCGCAGGGTGTTGCAATATTTCTTTAATGCAAGGCGATCACTGCATTTAACATTGCAGCAGCCTGAAAAGTCATCCTAATGCGATGCATTTGTTGCATTTAACATTTGAGAGGTTTTGCAAAATTATTGCAATTAATTTAATGCATTTAACACCCACTGTGGGTCGCTAGATGACTTTAATGCAAGGCCATCACTGCATTTAACATTGCAGCAGCCTGCAAAGTTATCCTAATACGATGCATTAGTCCCGTTTAACATTTGAGAGGTTTTGCAGGATTATTATTGCATTTCACATCGCAGGGTGTTGCAATATTTCTTTAATGCAAGGCGATCACTGCATTTAACATTGCAGCAGCCTGAAAAGTCATCCTAATGCGATGCCGGGGGTAGTAAATACAATAATAATACTATAGTAATAATAATTTATATTATTAATAATAAGAATAAATCAAAGATTGATTGATCGATCGGTGGGTGGGTGGGTGGATGGATGTCAGGAATTTGAGAGATTTTGCATGATTATTACAATGATTTTAATGCGTTTAATACCCCAGAACAGCTGCAATTTTGCTTTAATGCAAGGCCTGCGCTGCATTTAACATTGCAGGAGCCTAATTGCATTTAACATTTGAGAGGATTTGCAAAATTATTGCAATTAATTTTATTGCATTTAACATCCCAGGGGGTTGCAATATTGCTTTAATGCAACGCCAGCGCTGCATTTAACAATGCAGCAGCCTGCAAAGTTATCCTAATACGATGCATTAGTCGCATTTAACATTTGAGAGGTTTTGCAGGATTATTATTATTGCATTTCACATCGCAGGGTGTTGCAATATTTCTTTAATGCAAGGCGATCACTGCATTTAACATTGCAGCAGCCTGAAAAGTCATCCTAATGCGATGCCGGGGGTAGTAAATACAATAATAATACTATAGTAATAATAATTTATATTATTAATAATAAGAATAAATCAAAGATTGATTGATCGATCGGTGGGTGGGTGGGTGGATGGATGTCAGGAATTTGAGAGATTTTGCATGATTATTACAATGATTTTAATGCGTTTAATACCCCAGAACAGCTGCAATTTTGCTTTAATGCAAGGCCTGCGCTGCATTTAACATTGCAGGAGCCTAATTGCATTTAACATTTGAGAGGATTTGCAAAATTATTGCAATTAATTTTATTGCATTTAACATCCCAGGGGGTTGCAATATTGCTTTAATGCAACGCCAGCGCTGCATTTAACAATGCAGCAGCCTGCAAAGTTATCCTAATACGATGCATTAGTCGCATTTAACATTTGAGAGGTTTTGCAGGATTATTATTATTGCATTTCACATCGCAGGGTGTTGCAATATTTCTTTAATGCAAGGCGATCACTGCATTTAACATTGCAGCAGCCTGAAAAGTCATCCTAATGCGATGCATTTGTTGCATTTAACATTTGAGAGGTTTTGCAAAATTATTGCAATTAATTTAATGCATTTAACACCCACTGTGGGTCGCTAGATGACTTTAATGCAAGGCCATCACTGCATTTAACATTGCAGCAGCCTGCAAAGTTATCCTAATACGATGCATTAGTCCCGTTTAACATTTGAGAGGTTTTGCAGGATTATTATTGCATTTCACATCGCAGGGTGTTGCAATATTTCTTTAATGCAAGGCGATCACTGCATTTAACATTGCAGCAGCCTGAAAAGTCATCCTAATGCGATGCCGGGGGTAGTAAATACAATAATAATACTATAGTAATAATAATTTATATTATTAATAATAAGAATAAATCAAAGATTGATTGATCGATCGGTGGGTGGGTGGGTGGATGGATGTCAGGAATTTGAGAGATTTTGCATGATTATTACAATGATTTTAATGCGTTTAATACCCCAGAACAGCTGCAATTTTGCTTTAATGCAAGGCCTGCGCTGCATTTAACATTGCAGGAGCCTAATTGCATTTAACATTTGAGAGGATTTGCAAAATTATTGCAATTAATTTTATTGCATTTAACATCCCAGGGGGTTGCAATATTGCTTTAATGCAACGCCAGCGCTGCATTTAACAATGCAGCAGCCTGCAAAGTTATCCTAATACGATGCATTAGTCGCATTTAACATTTGAGAGGTTTTGCAGGATTATTATTATTGCATTTCACATCGCAGGGTGTTGCAATATTTCTTTAATGCAAGGCGATCACTGCATTTAACATTGCAGCAGCCTGAAAAGTCATCCTAATGCGATGCCGGGGGTAGTAAATACAATAATAATACTATAGTAATAATAATTTATATTATTAATAATAAGAATAAATCAAAGATTGATTGATCGATCGGTGGGTGGGTGGGTGGATGGATGTCAGGAATTTGAGAGATTTTGCATGATTATTACAATGATTTTAATGCGTTTAATACCCCAGAACAGCTGCAATTTTGCTTTAATGCAAGGCCTGCGCTGCATTTAACATTGCAGGAGCCTAATTGCATTTAACATTTGAGAGGATTTGCAAAATTATTGCAATTAATTTTATTGCATTTAACATCCCAGGGGGTTGCAATATTGCTTTAATGCAACGCCAGCGCTGCATTTAACAATGCAGCAGCCTGCAAAGTTATCCTAATACGATGCATTAGTCGCATTTAACATTTGAGAGGTTTTGCAGGATTATTATTATTGCATTTCACATCGCAGGGTGTTGCAATATTTCTTTAATGCAAGGCGATCACTGCATTTAACATTGCAGCAGCCTGAAAAGTCATCCTAATGCGATGCATTTGTTGCATTTAACATTTGAGAGGTTTTGCAAAATTATTGCAATTAATTTAATGCATTTAACACCCACTGTGGGTCGCTAGATGACTTTAATGCAAGGCCATCACTGCATTTAACATTGCAGCAGCCTGCAAAGTTATCCTAATACGATGCATTAGTCCCGTTTAACATTTGAGAGGTTTTGCAGGATTATTATTGCATTTCACATCGCAGGGTGTTGCAATATTTCTTTAATGCAAGGCGATCACTGCATTTAACATTGCAGCAGCCTGAAAAGTCATCCTAATGCGATGCCGGGGGTAGTAAATACAATAATAATACTATAGTAATAATAATTTATATTATTAATAATAAGAATAAATCAAAGATTGATTGATCGATCGGTGGGTGGGTGGGTGGATGGATGTCAGGAATTTGAGAGATTTTGCATGATTATTACAATGATTTTAATGCGTTTAATACCCCAGAACAGCTGCAATTTTGCTTTAATGCAAGGCCTGCGCTGCATTTAACATTGCAGGAGCCTAATTGCATTTAACATTTGAGAGGATTTGCAAAATTATTGCAATTAATTTTATTGCATTTAACATCCCAGGGGGTTGCAATATTGCTTTAATGCAACGCCAGCGCTGCATTTAACAATGCAGCAGCCTGCAAAGTTATCCTAATACGATGCATTAGTCGCATTTAACATTTGAGAGGTTTTGCAGGATTATTATTATTGCATTTCACATCGCAGGGTGTTGCAATATTTCTTTAATGCAAGGCGATCACTGCATTTAACATTGCAGCAGCCTGAAAAGTCATCCTAATGCGATGCCGGGGGTAGTAAATACAATAATAATACTATAGTAATAATAATTTATATTATTAATAATAAGAATAAATCAAAGATTGATTGATCGATCGGTGGGTGGGTGGGTGGATGGATGTCAGGAATTTGAGAGATTTTGCATGATTATTACAATGATTTTAATGCGTTTAATACCCCAGAACAGCTGCAATTTTGCTTTAATGCAAGGCCTGCGCTGCATTTAACATTGCAGGAGCCTAATTGCATTTAACATTTGAGAGGATTTGCAAAATTATTGCAATTAATTTTATTGCATTTAACATCCCAGGGGGTTGCAATATTGCTTTAATGCAACGCCAGCGCTGCATTTAACAATGCAGCAGCCTGCAAAGTTATCCTAATACGATGCATTAGTCGCATTTAACATTTGAGAGGTTTTGCAGGATTATTATTATTGCATTTCACATCGCAGGGTGTTGCAATATTTCTTTAATGCAAGGCGATCACTGCATTTAACATTGCAGCAGCCTGAAAAGTCATCCTAATGCGATGCATTTGTTGCATTTAACATTTGAGAGGTTTTGCAAAATTATTGCAATTAATTTAATGCATTTAACACCCACTGTGGGTCGCTAGATGACTTTAATGCAAGGCCATCACTGCATTTAACATTGCAGCAGCCTGCAAAGTTATCCTAATACGATGCATTAGTCCCGTTTAACATTTGAGAGGTTTTGCAGGATTATTATTGCATTTCACATCGCAGGGTGTTGCAATATTTCTTTAATGCAAGGCGATCACTGCATTTAACATTGCAGCAGCCTGAAAAGTCATCCTAATGCGATGCATTTGTTGCATTTAACATTTGAGAGGTTTTGCAAAATTATTGCAATTAATTTAATGCATATAACATCCATTGGGGGTCGCTAGATGACTTTAATGCAAGGCCATCACTGCATTTAACATTGCAGTAGCCTGCAAAGTTATCCTAATACGATGCATTAGTCACGTTTAACATTTGAGAGGTTTTGCAGGATTATTATTGCATTTCACATCGCAGGGTGTTGCAATATTTCTTTAATGCAAGGCGATCACTGCATTTAACATTGCAGCAGCCTGAAAAGTCATCCTAATGCGATGCCGGGGGTAGTAAATACAATAATAATACTATAGTAATAATAATTTATATTATTAATAATAAGAATAAATCAAAGATTGATTGATTGATCGATCGGTGGGTGGGTGGATGGATGTCAGGAATTTGAGAGATTTTGCATGATTATTACAATGATTTTAATGCGTTTAATACCCCAGAACAGCTGCAATTTTGCTTTAATGCAAGGCCTGCGCTGCATTTAACATTGCAGGAGCCTAATTGCATTTAACATTTGAGAGGATTTGCAAAATTATTGCAATTAATTTTATTGCATTTAACATCCCAGGGGGTTGCAATATTGCTTTAATGCAACGCCAGCGCTGCATTTTACAATGCAGCAGCCTGCAAAGTTATCCTAATATGATGCATTAGTCGCATTTAACATTTGAGAGGTTTTGCAGGATTATTATTATTGCATTTCACATCGCAGGGTGTTGCAATATTTCTTTAATGCAAGGCGATCACTGCATTTAACATTGCAACAGCCTGAAAAGTCATCCTAATGTGATGCATTTGTTGCATTTAACATTTGAGAGGTTTTGCAAAATTATTGCAATTAATTTAATGCATTTAACACCCACTGTGGGTCGCTAGATGACTTTAATGCAAGGCCATCACTGCATTTAACATTGCAGCAGCCTGCAAAGTTATCCTAATACGATGCATTAGTCCCGTTTAACATTTGAGAGGTTTTGCAGGATTATTATTGCATTTCACATCGCAGGGTGTTGCAATATTTCTTTAATGCAAGGCGATCACTGCATTTAACATTGCAGCAGCCTGAAAAGTCATCCTAATGCGATGCATTTGTTGCATTTAACATTTGAGAGGTTTTGCAAAATTATTGCAATTAATTTAATGCATATAACATCCATTGGGGGTCGCTAGATGACTTTAATGCAAGGCCATCACTGCATTTAACATTGCAGTAGCCTGCAAAGTTATCCTAATACGATGCATTAGTCACGTTTAACATTTGAGAGGTTTTGCAGGATTATTATTGCATTTCACATCGCAGGGTGTTGCAATATTTCTTTAATGCAAGGCGATCACTGCATTTAACATTGCAGCAGCCTGAAAAGTCATCCTAATGCGATGCCGGGGGTAGTAAATACAATAATAATACTATAGTAATAATAATTTATATTATTAATAATAAGAATAAATCAAAGATTGATTGATTGATCGATCGGTGGGTGGGTGGGTGGATGGATGTCAGGAATTTGAGAGATTTTGCATGATTATTACAATGATTTTAATGCGTTTAATACCCCAGAACAGCTGCAATTTTGCTTTAATGCAAGGCCTGCGCTGCATTTAAGATTGCAGGAGCCTAATTGCATTTAACATTTGAGAGGATTTGCAAAATTATTGCAATTAATTTTATTGCATTTAACATCCCAGGGGGTTGCAATATTGCTTTAATGCAACGCCAGCGCTGCATTTAACAATGCAGCAGCCTGCAAAGTTATCCTAATACGATGCATTAGTCGCATTTAACATTTGAGAGGTTTTGCAGGATTATTATTATTGCATTTCACATCGCAGGGTGTTGCAATATTTCTTTAATGCAAGGCGATCACTGCATTTAACATTGCAGCAGCCTGAAAAGTCATCCTAATGCGATGCATTTGTTGCATTTAACATTTGAGAGGTTTTGCAAAATTATTGCAATTAATTTAATGCATTTAACACCCACTGTGGGTCGCTAGATGACTTTAATGCAAGGCCATCACTGCATTTAACATTGCAGCAGCCTGCAAAGTTATCCTAATACGATGCATTAGTCCCGTTTAACATTTGAGAGGTTTTGCAGGATTATTATTGCATTTCACATCGCAGGGTGTTGCAATATTTCTTTAATGCAAGGCGATCACTGCATTTAACATTGCAGCAGCCTGAAAAGTCATCCTAATGCGATGCATTTGTTGCATTTAACATTTGAGAGGTTTTGCAAAATTATTGCAATTAATTTAATGCATATAACATCCATTGGGGGTCGCTAGATGACTTTAATGCAAGGCCATCACTGCATTTAACATTGCAGTAGCCTGCAAAGTTATCCTAATACGATGCATTAGTCACGTTTAACATTTGAGAGGTTTTGCAGGATTATTATTGCATTTCACATCGCAGGGTGTTGCAATATTTCTTTAATGCAAGGCGATCACTGCATTTAACATTGCAGCAGCCTGAAAAGTCATCCTAATGCGATGCCGGGGGTAGTAAATACAATAATAATACTATAGTAATAATAATTTATATTATTAATAATAAGAATAAATCAAAGATTGATTGATTGATCGATCGGTGGGTGGGTGGATGGATGTCAGGAATTTGAGAGATTTTGCATGATTATTACAATGATTTTAATGCGTTTAATACCCCAGAACAGCTGCAATTTTGCTTTAATGCAAGGCCTGCGCTGCATTTAACATTGCAGGAGCCTAATTGCATTTAACATTTGAGAGGATTTGCAAAATTATTGCAATTAATTTTATTGCATTTAACATCCCAGGGGGTTGCAATATTGCTTTAATGCAACGCCAGCGCTGCATTTTACAATGCAGCAGCCTGCAAAGTTATCCTAATATGATGCATTAGTCGCATTTAACATTTGAGAGGTTTTGCAGGATTATTATTATTGCATTTCACATCGCAGGGTGTT
Source organism: Rhinoraja longicauda (assembly GCF_053455715.1). Classification (NCBI taxonomy): domain Eukaryota; kingdom Metazoa; phylum Chordata; class Chondrichthyes; order Rajiformes; family Arhynchobatidae; genus Rhinoraja; species Rhinoraja longicauda. The sequence continues at coordinate 126,551 of NW_027601373.1, forward strand.
GCAATATTTCTTTAATGCAAGGCGATCACTGCATTTAACATTGCAGCAGCCTGAAAAGTCATCCTAATGCGATGCATTTGTTGCATTTAACATTTGAGAGGTTTTGCAAAATTATTGCAATTAATTTAATGCATTTAGTAGAATAGAATAGAATAGTTCCTTTATTGTCATTGTAACATGAGCCATGTACAACGAAATTGTAAAATGTCAGCCAGTCAGTGCACCATTCAAACATTTCTAAAAGCTAACGATACATACAAGGTAAAATATTTTAAAAAAGATAAACAACTAAAATAAATATCATGAAAATAGCACGCATAAACACCCAACCCTACATCCTTCTGTCGATTTCACAGTCTCTTATTATGTATCGCCCCTGCGTTCCTTGGCGGCTACATTTAGTGCCTTTATAGCAGTGGGGTAAAAACTATTTTTAAGTCTGTTTGTCCTTGTCCTTGTAGATCTGTACCGTCTGCCTGACGGTAACAGTTCAAACAGGGAGTGTCCGGGGTGGGAAATGTCCTTTATAATACTCTGGGATTTTTTGATGCAGCGGGAACTGTGTAAGTCCTCCAAGGTAAGTAGAGGGCAGCCGACAATCCTCTGGGCGTTGTCAATGGCCCTCTGGAGCGCTTTCCTCTGAGCCGCTGTGCAGCTGGTGTACCATACGCATACACAGTATGTTAGGATGCTCTCAATGTAGCACCGATAAAAGGACAACAGCAGTCTCTGAGTGATGTTATTCTTCCTGAGCACCCTCAGGAAGTGCAGTCTCTGCTGGACCTTTTTCAGCAGCGCAGAGGTGTTCACGCTCCACGTCAGGTCCTCCTCAATATGGATTCCCAGGAAGCGGAAATCCGCCACCCTCTCCACACAGTCCCCTCTGATAGTTAATGGTAACATGTCCGTTTTATTCTTTCTGAAGTCTATTATTATTTCCTTTGTCTTTAAGGTGTTGAGGAGCAGGTTATTTTCTCCACACCACACTGTCAGCTGCTCCACCTCATCCCGGTAGGCGTACTCGTCCCCCCCGGTGATGAGTCCCACCACCGTAGTGTCATCCGCAAATTTGACAATGGTGTTGCTGTGGTGGGCGGGGGTGCAGTCATGTGTATAGATGGTGTAGAGCAGGGGGCTCAGCACGCAGCCCTGTGGAGAGCCGGTACTGAGGCTGAGGGCCGTGGATGTGTGATGGCCCACTCTGACTCTCTGGCTGCGAGCTGACAGGAAGCTATTTATCCACATGCAGGTGGAGTGTGGAAGTCCCAAGTCCCCCAGTTTGTCCACCAGTTTATGGGGAAGGATGGTATTAAAGGCAGAGCTGTAGTCCACAAAGAGCATCCGCACGTAGCTCCCCGGCTGCTCCAGGTGGAACAGTGCAGCATGGAGGGCTGTGGCTATAGCGTCCTCTGTGGATCTATTCGCTCTGTACGCAAACTGGTGGGTGTCAAAGCTTCGGGGCAGGAGTGATGTGATATGACCCCGGACCAGTTTTTCAAAACACTTCATCACCACTGGTGTGAGTGCGACTGGCCGGTAGTCGTTGAGGCTGGAAATGTGGGGTTTTTTGGGCAAGGGGACTATGATTGCGGACTTCAGACAGGATGGAACAGTGGACTGGGCCAGAGACTGGTTGAAAATCCTCGTACAGACTCCAGCCAGCTGGTCAGCGCAGTCCTTCAGCACGCGTCCAGAGACGCCGTCGGGTCCAGTAGCCTTCCTTGGATTGATGGCCCGCAGCGTGCGCCTCACCTCATGCTCCTCTATCTTGAGGGTTAGGCTGCTGTGGACCATGTGGTGTGATATGGCTGTCTCGGGTGGCTCCACTTCAAAGCGAGCAAAGAAGAGGTTCAGCTCCTCTGCCAACGAGGCGTCACCTTCAGCAGCTCCAAGGTTGGTCTTATAGTTGGTTAGATACTGGATCCCCTGCCACACCTGCCTGCTGTTGTTACTGTCCAGGTGGTCCTCTATCTTCCTCCTGTAGTCTAATTTGGCCTCTCTGATGCCTCTCTTCAGGTTAGCTCGGGCCATGCTGTATAAAGCCCTATCGCCAGACCTAAAAGCAGTGTTCCTCTCTTTTAACAGCCGCTGGACCTCCCGGGTCATCCAGGGCTTCTGGTTGGGGTAGACCCGGATGCGTTTGTCCACTGTGACAGTGTCCATGCAGTTTTTAATGTAACATAGTACACTGTCTGTGAACACCTCCAGGTCCCGGTGTTCAAACACATCCCAGTTGGTCCTGTCGAAGCAGTCCTGCAGCTGCTGAGATGCACCATCAGGCCAAGTTGTGATGGTCTTTGTGATGGTAGGAGCGGTTTTCCTGAGGGGGGCATATGCAGGAATTAAAAACAGGGACATATGGTCCGACTGACCCAGGTGTGGTAGTTGTCTAGCCCTGTAGCCCAGCTTGATGTTGGAGTAGACCTTGTCCAGTGTATTAGCTCCTCTTGTAGCACATTTAACATGCTGATAGAATTTGGGGAGCATTTTCTTCAAGTCCGCGTGGTTAAAGTCCCCTGCTATGATGTGAACACCGTCAGGATATATGCTCTGTTGACTGCTAGTGCTACCATACAAATATCCGATAGCCGAGTTAGCATTAGCATCCGGTGGTATGTACACAGCAGTTATCATGACAACAGTAAACTCTCTAGGGAGATAAATGGGCCTGCATTTAACAGTCACATACTCCAGGTCCGGGGAGCAGTGACTGTCTACAGTCACTGTGTTTGTACACCAGGTGTTGTTCACGTACACACAGAGCCCTCCACCTCTGCTCTTACCAGAGTCTCTTGTCCTGTCATGACGCTGTGCTGTGTAGCCTGCTAGCTCGATAGCAGAGTCCGGAATGAAAGAATGAAGCCAGGTCTCCGTGATCAACAGGATACAGCTGTCCTTCACGGCGTTGTTAGCTGCAGTCTGCAGCCTAAGTTCATCCATCTTGTTAGCGAGGGATCTGGCGTTCGTTAGAAACAGGCTGGGAAGCGGTGGTTTCAGTGGCTGCCTCCGTAGCCTGACCAGAGCGCCGGCCCTGCCGCCTCGCTTTTGCCTTCTCTCTCTGCGCCGCCTTCGCCTCCTCCCCGCGGGGATGGTGATCCACGGAGAGTCGGGGCTCCTCGCTATGTCCGCCGGGATCTTGTATGAGCGGACAAACTCGGCGGTAACCCCCCATTCGCGACCGGCTCCAATCCTAAGAAGATCCTGCCGGCCGTAGACGTTGTTCGCCCGACAGTAAGTACACAGGGCACAAAACAACACGCACACATACACATACACATACACAAAAAAACACGAGCACTGACCGGGAGGACATCGAGCCGCTGCAACTGTGTGCGCCGCCATTTAACACCCACTGTGGGTCGCTAGATGACTTTAATGCAAGGCCATCACTGCATTTAACATTGCAGCAGCCTGCAAAGTTATCCTAATACGATGCATTAGTCCCGTTTAACATTTGAGAGGTTTTGCAGGATTATTATTGCATTTCACATCGCAGGGTGTTGCAATATTTCTTTAATGCAAGGCGATCACTGCATTTAACATTGCAGCAGCCTGAAAAGTCATCCTAATGCGATGCCGGGGGTAGTAAATACAATAATAATACTATAGTAATAATAATTTATATTATTAATAATAAGAATAAATCAAAGATTGATTGATTGATCGATCGGTGGGTGGGTGGATGGATGTCAGGAATTTGAGAGATTTTGCATGATTATTACAATGATTTTAATGCGTTTAATACCCCAGAACAGCTGCAATTTTGCTTTAATGCAAGGCCTGCGCTGCATTTAACATTGCAGGAGCCTAATTGCATTTAACATTTGAGAGGATTTGCAAAATTATTGCAATTAATTTTATTGCATTTAACATCCCAGGGGGTTGCAATATTGCTTTAATGCAACGCCAGCGCTGCATTTAACAATGCAGCAGCCTGCAAAGTTATCCTAATACGATGCATTAGTCGCATTTAACATTTGAGAGGTTTTGCAAAATTATTGCAATTAATTTAATGCATTTAACACCCACTGTGGGTCGCTAGATGACTTTAATGCAAGGCCATCACTGCATTTAACATTGCAGCAGCCTGCAAAGTTATCCTAATACGATGCATTAGTCCCGTTTAACATTTGAGAGGTTTTGCAGGATTATTATTGCATTTCACATCGCAGGGTGTTGCAATATTTCTTTAATGCAAGGCGATCACTGCATTTAACATTGCAGCAGCCTGAAAAGTCATCCTAATGCGATGCATTTGTTGCATTTAACATTTGAGAGGTTTTGCAAAATTATTGCAATTAATTTAATGCATATAACATCCATTGGGGGTCGCTAGATGACTTTAATGCAAGGCCATCACTGCATTTAACATTGCAGTAGCCTGCAAAGTTATCCTAATATGATGCATTAGTCACGTTTAACATTTGAGAGGTTTTGCAGGATTATTATTGCATTTCACATCGCAGGGTGTTGCAATATTTCTTTAATGCAAGGCGATCACTGCATTTAACATTGCAGCAGCCTGAAAAGTCATCCTAATGCGATGCCAGGGGTAGTAAATACAATAATAATACTATAGTAATAATAATTTATATTATTAATAATAAGAATAAATCAAAGATTGATTGATCGATCGGTGGGTGGGTGGGTGGATGGATGTCAGGAATTTGAGAGATTTTGCATGATTATTACAATGATTTTAATGCGTTTAATACCCCAGAACAGCTGCAATTTTGCTTTAATGCAAGGCCTGCGCTGCATTTAACATTGCAGGAGCCTAATTGCATTTAACATTTGAGAGGATTTGCAAAATTATTGCAATTAATTTTATTGCATTTATCATCCCAGGGGGTTGCAATATTGCTTTAATGCAACGCCAGCGCTGCATTTAACAATGCAGCAGCCTGCAAAGTTATCCTAATACGATGCATTAGTCGCATTTAACATTTGAGAGGTTTTGCAGGATTATTATTATTGCATTTCACATCGCAGGGTGTTGCAATTTTTCTTTAATGCAAGGCGATCACTGCATTTAACATTGCAGCAGCCTGAAAAGTCATCCTAATGCGATGCATTTGTTGCATTTAACATTTGAGAGGTTTTGCAAAATTATTGCAATTAATTTAATGCATATAACATCCATTGGGGGTCGCTAGATGACTTTAATGCAAGGCCATCACTGCATTTAACATTGCAGTAGCCTGCAAAGTTATCCTAATACGATGCATTAGTCACGTTTAACATTTGAGAGGTTTTGCAGGATTATTATTGCATTTCACATCGCAGGGTGTTGCAATATTTCTTTAATGCAAGGCGATCACTGCATTTAACATTGCAGCAGCCTGAAAAGTCATCCTAATGCGATGCCGGGGGTAGTAAATACAATAATAATACTATAGTAATAATAATTTATATTATTAATAATAAGAATAAATCAAAGATTGATTGATTGATCGATCGGTGGGTGGGTGGGTGGATGTCAGGAATTTGAGAGATTTTGCATGATTATTACAATGATTTTAATGCGTTTAATACCCCAGAACAGCTGCAATTTTGCTTTAATGCAAGGCCTGCGCTGCATTTAACATTGCAGGAGCCTAATTGCATTTAACATTTGAGAGGATTTGCAAAATTATTGCAATTAATTTTATTGCATTTAACATCCCAGGGGGTTGCAATATTGCTTTAATGCAACGCCAGCGCTGCATTTAACAATGCAGCAGCCGGCAAAGTTATCCTAATACGATGCATTAGTCGCATTTAACATTTGAGAGGTTTTGCAGGATTATTATTAATGCATTACACATCGCAGGGTGTTGCAATATTTCTTTAATGCAAGGCGATCACTGCATTTAACATTGCAGCAGCCTGAAAAGTCATCCTAATGCGATGCATTTGTTGCATTTAACATTTGAGAGGATTTGCAAAATTATTGCAATTAATTTTATTGCATTTAACATCCCAGGGGGTTGCAATATTGCTTTAATGCAACGCCAGCGCTGCATTTAACAATGCAATATTGCTTTAATGCAACGCCAGCGCTGCATTTAACAATGCAGCAGCCTGCAAAGTTATCCTAATACGATGCATTAGTCGCATTTAACATTTGAGAGGTTTTGCAGGATTATTATTATTGCATTTCACATCGCAGGGTGTTGCAATATTTCTTTAATGCAAGGCGATCACTGCATTTAACATTGCAGCAGCCTGAAAAGTCATCCTAATGCGATGCATTTGTTGCATTTAACATTTGAGAGGATTTGCAAAATTATTGCAATTAATTTTATTGCATTTAACATCCCAGGGGGTTGCAATATTGCTTTAATGCAATGCCAGCGCTGCATTTAACAATGCAGCAGCCTGCAAAGTTATCCTAATACGATGCATTAGTCGCATTTAACATTTGAGAGGTTTTGCAGGATTATTATTATTGCATTTCACATCGCAGGGTGTTGCAATATTTCTTTAATGCAAGGCGATCACTGCATTTAACATTGCAGCAGCCTGAAAAGTCATCCTAATGCGATGCATTTGTTGCATTTAACACTTGAGAGGTTTTGCAAAATTATTGCAATTAATTTAATGCATATAACATCCATTGGGGGTCGCTAGATGACTTTAATGCAAGGCCATCACTGCATTTAACATTGCAGTACCCTGCAAAGTTATCCTAATACGATGCATTAGTCACGTTTAACATTTGAGAGGTTTTGCAGGATTATTATTGCATTTCACATCGCAGGGTGTTGCAATATTTCTTTAATGCAAGGCGATCACTGCATTTAACATTGCAGCAGCCTGAAAAGTCATCCTAATGCGATGCCGGGGGTAGTAAATACAATAATAATACTATAGTAATAATAATTTATATTATTAATAATAAGAATAAATCAAAGATTGATTGATTGATCGATCGGTGGGTGGGTGGATGGATGTCACGAATTTGAGAGATTTTGCATGATTATTACAATGATTTTAATGCGTTTAATACCCCAGGACAGCTGCAATTTTGCTTTAATGCAAGGCCTGCGCTGCATTTAACATTGCAGGAGCCTAATTGCATTTAACATTTGAGAGGATTTGCAAAATTATTGCAATTAATTTTATTGCATTTAACATCCCAGGGGGTTGCAATATTGCTTTAATGCAACGCCAGCGCTGCATTTAACAATGCAGCAGCCTGCAAAGTTATCCTAATACGATGCATTAGTCGCATTTAACATTTGAGAGGTTTTGCAGGATTATTATTATTGCATTTCACATCGCAGGGTGTTGCAATATTTCTTTAATGCAAGGCGATCACTGCATTTAACATTGCAGCAGCCTGAAAAGTCATCCTAATGCGATGCATTTGTTGCATTTAACATTTGAGAGGATTTGCAAAATTATTGCAATTAATTTTATTGCATTTAACATCCCAGGGGGTTGCAATATTGCTTTAATGCAACGCCAGCGCTGCATTTAACAATGCAGCAGCCTGCAAAGTTATCCTAATACGATGCATTAGTCGCATTTAACATTTGAGAGGTTTTGCAGGATTATTATTATTGCATTTCACATCGCAGGGTGTTGCAATATTTCTTTAATGCAAGGCGATCACTGCATTTAACATTGCAGCAGCCTGAAAAGTCATCCTAATGCGATGCATTTGTTGCATTTAACATTTGAGAGGTTTTGCAAAATTATTGCAATTAATTTAATGCATTTAACACCCACTGTGGGTCGCTAGATGACTTTAATGCAAGGCCATCACTGCATTTAACATTGCAGTGGCCTGCAAAGATATCCTAATATGATGCATTAGTCACGTTTAACATTTGAGAGGTTTTGCAGGATTATTATTGCATTTCACATCGCAGGGTGTTGCAATATTTCTTTAATGCAAGGCGATCACTGCATTTAACATTGCAGCAGCCTGAAAAGTCACCCTAATGCGATGCCGGGGGTAGTAAATACAATAATAATACTATAGTAATAATAATTTATATTATTAATAATAAGAATAAATCAAAGATTGATTGATTGATCGATCGGTGGGTGGGTGGATGGATGTCAGGAATTTGAGAGATTTTGCATGATTATTACAATGATTTTAATGCGTTTAATACCCCAGAACAGCTGCAATTTTGCTTTAATGCAAGGCCTGCGCTGCATTTAACATTGCAGGAGCCTAATTCCATTTAACATTTGAGAGGATTTGCAAAATTATTGCAATTAATTTTATTGCATTTAACATCCCAGGGGGTTGCAATATTGCTTTAATGCAACGCCAGCGCTGCATTTAACAATGCAGCAGCCTGCAAAGTTATCCTAATACGATGCATTAGTCGCATTTAACATTTGAGAGGTTTTGCAGGATTATTATTATTGCATTTCACATCGCAGGGTGTTGCAATATTTCTTTAATGCAAGGCGATCACTGCATTTAACATTGCAGCAGCCTGAAAAGTCATCCTAATGCGATGCATTTGTTGCATTTAACATTTGAGAGGATTTGCAAAATTATTGCAATTAATTTTATTGCATTTAACATCCCAGGGGGTTGCAATATTGCTTTAATGCAACGCCAGCGCTGCATTTAACAATGCAGCAGCCTGCAAAGTTATCCTAATACGATGCATTAGTCGCATTTAACATTTGAGAGGTTTTGCAGGATTATTATTATTGCATTTCACATCGCAGGGTGTTGCAATATTTCTTTAATGCAAGGCGATCACTGCATTTAACATTGCAGCAGCCTGAAAAGTCATCCTAATGCGATGCATTTGTTGCATTTAACATTTGAGAGGTTTTGCAAAATTATTGCAATTAATTTAATGCATTTAACACACACTGTGGGTCGCTAGATGACTTTAATGCAAGGCCATCACTGCATTTAACATTGCAGCAGCCTGCAAAGTTATCCTAATACGATGCATTAGTCCCGTTTAACATTTGAGAGGTTTTGCAGGATTATTATTGCATTTCACATCGCAGGGTGTTGCAATATTTCTTTAATGCAAGGCGATCACTGCATTTAACATTGCAGCAGCCTGAAAAGTCATCCTAATGCGATGCATTTGTTGCATTTAACATTTGAGAGGTTTTGCAAAATTATTGCAATTAATTTAATGCATATAACATCCATTGGGGGTCGCTAGATGACTTTAATGCAAGGCCATCACTGCATTTAACATTGCAGTAGCCTGCAAAGTTATCCTAATACGATGCATTAGTCACGTTTAACATTTGAGAGGTTTTGCAGGATTATTATTGCATTTCACATCGCAGGGTGTTGCAATATTTCTTTAATGCAAGGCGATCACTGCATTTAACATTGCAGCAGCCTGAAAAGTCATCCTAATGCGATGCCGGGGGTAGTAAATACAATAATAATACTATAGTAATAATAATTTATATTATTAATAATAAGAATAAATCAAAGATTGATTGATCGATCGGTGGGTGGGTGGGTGGATGGATGTCAGGAATTTGAGAGATTTTGCATGATTATTACAATGATTTTAATGCGTTTAATACCCCAGAACAGCTGCAATTTTGCTTTAATGCAAGGCCTGCGCTGCATTTAACATTGCAGGAGCCTAATTGCATTTAACATTTGAGAGGATTTGCAAAATTATTGCAATTAATTTTATTGCATTTAACATCCCAGGGGGTTGCAATATTGCTTTAATGCAACGCCAGCGCTGCATTTAACAATGCAGCAGCCTGCAAAGTTATCCTAATACGATGCATTAGTCGCATTTAACATTTGAGAGGTTTTGCAGGATTATTATTATTGCATTTCACATCGCAGGGTGTTGCAATATTTCTTTAATGCAAGGCGATCACTGCATTTAACATTGCAGCAGCCTGAAAAGTCATCCTAATGCGATGCATTTGTTGCATTTAACATTTGAGAGGTTTTGCAAAATTATTGCAATTAATTTAATGCATTTAACACCCACTGTGGGTCGCTAGATGACTTTAATGCAAGGCCATCACTGCATTTAACATTGCAGCAGCCTGCAAAGTTATCCTAATACGATGCATTAGTCCCGTTTAACATTTGAGAGGTTTTGCAGGATTATTATTGCATTTCACATCGCAGGGTGTTGCAATATTTCTTTAATGCAAGGCGATCACTGCATTTAACATTGCAGCAGCCTGAAAAGTCATCCTAATGCGATGCCGGGGGTAGTAAATACAATAATAATACTATAGTAATAATAATTTATATTATTAATAATAAGAATAAATCAAAGATTGATTGATTGATCGATCGGTGGGTGGGTGGGTGGATGTCAGGAATTTGAGAGATTTTGCATGATTATTACAATGATTTTAATGCGTTTAATACCCCAGAACAGCTGCAATTTTGCTTTAATGCAAGGCCTGCGCTGCATTTAACATTGCAGGAGCCTAATTGCATTTAACATTTGAGAGGATTTGCAAAATTATTGCAATTAATTTTATTGCATTTAACATCCCAGGGGGTTGCAATATTGCTTTAATGCAACGCCAGCGCTGCATTTAACAATGCAGCAGCCGGCAAAGTTATCCTAATACGATGCATTAGTCGCATTTAACATTTGAGAGGTTTTGCAGGATTATTATTAATGCATTTCACATCGCAGGGTGTTGCAATATTTCTTTAATGCAAGGCGATCACTGCATTTAACATTGCAGCAGCATGAAAAGTCATCCTAATGCGATGCATTTGTTGCATTTAACATTTGAGAGGATTTGCAAAATTATTGCAATTAATTTTATTGCATTTAACATCCCAGGGGGTTGCAATATTGCTTTAATGCAACGCCAGCGCTGCATTTAACAATGCAATATTGCTTTAATGCAACGCCAGCGCTGCATTTAACAATGCAGCAGCCTGCAAAGTTATCCTAATACGATGCATTAGTCGCATTTAACATTTGAGAGGTTTTGCAGGATTATTATTATTGCATTTCACATCGCAGGGTGTTGCAATATTTCTTTAATGCAAGGCGATCACTGCATTTAACATTGCAGCAGCCTGAAAAGTCATCCTAATGCGATGCATTTGTTGCATTTAACATTTGAGAGGATTTGCAAAATTATTGCAATTAATTTTATTGCATTTAACATCCCAGGGGGTTGCAATATTGCTTTAATGCAATGCCAGCGCTGCATTTAACAATGCAGCAGCCTGCAAAGTTATCCTAATACGATGCATTAGTCGCATTTAACATTTGAGAGGTTTTGCAGGATTATTATTATTGCATTTCACATCGCAGGGTGTTGCAATATTTCTTTAATGCAAGACGATCACTGCATTTAACATTGCAGCAGCCTGAAAAGTCATCCTAATGCGATGCATTTGTTGCATTTAACATTTGAGAGGTTTTGCAAAATTATTGCAATTAATTTAATGCATTTAACACCCACTGTGGGTCGCTAGATGACTTTAATGCAAGGCCATCACTGCATTTAACATTGCAGCAGCCTGCAAAGTTATCCTAATACGATGCATTAGTCCCGTTTAACATTTGAGAGGTTTTGCAGGATTATTATTGCATTTCACATCGCAGGGTGTTGCAATATTTCTTTAATGCAAGGCGATCACTGCATTTAACATTGCAGCAGCCTGAAAAGTCATCCTAATGCGATGCATTTGTTGCATTTAACATTTGAGAGGTTTTGCAAAATTATTGCAATTAATTTAATGCATATAACATCCATTGGGGGTCGCTAGATGACTTTAATGCAAGGCCATCACTGCATTTAACATTGCAGTAGCCTGCAAAGTTATCCTAATACGATGCATTAGTCACGTTTAACATTTGAGAGGTTTTGCAGGATTATTATTGCATTTCACATCGCAGGGTGTTGCAATATTTCTTTAATGCAAGGCGATCACTGCATTTAACATTGCAGCAGCCTGAAAAGTCATCCTAATGCGATGCCAGGGGTAGTAAATACAATAATAATACTATAGTAATAATAATTTATATTATTAATAATAAGAATAAATCAAAGATTGATTGATTGATCGATCGGTGGGTGGGTGGATGGATGTCACGAATTTGAGAGATTTTGCATGATTATTACAATGATTTTAATGCGTTTAATACCCCAGGACAGCTGCAATTTTGCTTTAATGCAAGGCCTGCGCTGCATTTAACATTGCAGGAGCCTAATTGCATTTAACATTTGAGAGGATTTGCAAAATTATTGCAATTAATTTTATTGCATTTAACATCCCAGGGGGTTGCAATATTGCTTTAATGCAACGCCAGCGCTGCATTTAACAATGCAGCAGCCTGCAAAGTTATCCTAATACGATGCATTAGTCGCATTTAACATTTGAGAGGTTTTGCAGGATTATTATTATTGCATTTCACATCGCAGGGTGTTGCAATATTTCTTTAATGCAAGGCGATCACTGCATTTAACATTGCAGCAGCCTGAAAAGTCATCCTAATGCGATGCATTTGTTGCATTTAACATTTGAGAGGATTTGCAAAATTATTGCAATTAATTTTATTGCATTTAACATCCCAGGGGGTTGCAATATTGCTTTAATGCAACGCCAGCGCTGCATTTAACAATGCAGCAGCCTGCAAAGTTATCCTAATACGATGCATTAGTCGCATTTAACATTTGAGAGGTTTTGCAGGATTATTATTATTGCATTTCACATCGCAGGGTGTTGCAATATTTCTTTAATGCAAGGCGATCACTGCATTTAACATTGCAGCAGCCTGAAAAGTCATCCTAATGCGATGCATTTGTTGCATTTAACATTTGAGAGGTTTTGCAAAATTATTGCAATTAATTTAATGCATTTAACACCCACTGTGGGTCGCTAGATGACTTTAATGCAAGGCCATCACTGCATTTAACATTGCAGTAGCCTGCAAAGATATCCTAATACGATGCATTAGTCACGTTTAACATTTGAGAGGTTTTGCAGGATTATTATTGCATTTCACATCGCAGGGTGTTGCAATATTTCTTTAATGCAAGGCGATCACTGCATTTAACATTGCAGCAGCCTGAAAAGTCATCCTAATGCGATGCCGGGGGTAGTAAATACAATAATAATACTATAGTAATAATAATTTATATTATTAATAATAAGAATAAATCAAAGATTGATTGATTGATCGATCGGTGGGTGGGTGGATGGATGTCAGGAATTTGAGAGATTTTGCATGATTATTACAATGATTTTAATGCGTTTAATACCCCAGAACAGCTGCAATTTTGCTTTAATGCAAGGCCTGCGCTGCATTTAACATTGCAGGAGCCTAATTGCATTTAACATTTGAGAGGATTTGCAAAATTATTGCAATTAATTTTATTGCATTTAACATCCCAGGGGGTTGCAATATTGCTTTAATGCAACGCCAGCGCTGCATTTAACAATGCAGCAGCCTGCAAAGTTATCCTAATACGATGCATTAGTCGCATTTAACATTTGAGAGGTTTTGCAGGATTATTATTATTGCATTTCACATCGCAGGATGTTGCAATATTTCTTTAATGCAAGGCGATCACTGCATTTAACATTGCAGCAGCCTGAAAAGTCATCCTAATGCGATGCATTTGTTGCATTTAACATTTGAGAGGATTTGCAAAATTATTGCAATTAATTTTATTGCATTTAACATCCCAGGGGGTTGCAATATTGCTTTAATGCAACGCCAGCGCTGCATTTAACAATGCAGCAGCCTGCAAAGTTATCCTAATACGATGCATTAGTCGCATTTAACATTTGAGAGGTTTTGCAGGATTATTATTATTGCATTTCACATCGCAGGGTGTTGCAATATTTCTTTAATGCAAGGCGATCACTGCATTTAACATTGCAGCAGCCTGAAAAGTCATCCTAATGCGATGCATTTGTTGCATTTAACATTTGAGAGGTTTTGCAAAATTATTGCAATTAATTTAATGCATTTAACACCCACTGTGGGTCGCTAGATGACTTTAATGCAAGGCCATCACTGCATTTAACATTGCAGCAGCCTGCAAAGTTATCCTAATACGATGCATTAGTCCCGTTTAACATTTGAGAGGTTTTGCAGGATTATTATTGCATTTCACATCGCACGGTGTTGCAATATTTCTTTAATGCAAGGCGATCACTGCATTTAACATTGCAGCAGCCTGAAAAGTCATCCTAATGCGATGCATTTGTTGCATTTAACATTTGAGAGGTTTTGCAAAATTATTGCAATTAATTTAATGCATATAACATCCATTGGGGGTCGCTAGATGACTTTAATGCAAGGCCATCACTGCATTTAACATTGCAGTAGCCTGCAAAGTTATCCTAATACGATGCATTAGTCACGTTTAACATTTGAGAGGTTTTGCAGGATTATTATTGCATTTCACATCGCAGGGTGTTGCAATATTTCTTTAATGCAAGGCGATCACTGCATTTAACATTGCAGCAGCCTGAAAAGTCATCCTAATGCGATGCCGGGGGTAGTAAATACAATAATAATACTATAGTAATAATAATTTATATTATTAATAATAAGAATAAATCAAAGATTGATTGATCGATCGGTGGGTGGGTGGGTGGATGGATGTCAGGAATTTGAGAGATTTTGCATGATTATTACAATGATTTTAATGCGTTTAATACCCCAGAACAGCTGCAATTTTGCTTTAATGCAAGGCCTGCGCTGCATTTAACATTGCAGGAGCCTAATTGCATTTAACATTTGAGAGGATTTGCAAAATTATTGCAATTAATTTTATTGCATTTAACATCCCAGGGGGTTGCAATATTGCTTTAATGCAACGCCAGCGCTGCATTTAACAATGCAGCAGCCTGCAAAGTTATCCTAATACGATGCATTAGTCGCATTTAACATTTGAGAGGTTTTGCAGGATTATTATTATTGCATTTCACATCGCAGGGTGTTGCAATATTTCTTTAATGCAAGGCGATCACTGCATTTAACATTGCAGCAGCCTGAAAAGTCATCCTAATGCGATGCCGGGGGTAGTAAATACAATAATAATACTATAGTAATAATAATTTATATTATTAATAATAAGAATAAATCAAAGATTGATTGATCGATCGGTGGGTGGGTGGGTGGATGGATGTCAGGAATTTGAGAGATTTTGCATGATTATTACAATGATTTTAATGCGTTTAATACCCCAGAACAGCTGCAATTTTGCTTTAATGCAAGGCCTGCGCTGCATTTAACATTGCAGGAGCCTAATTGCATTTAACATTTGAGAGGATTTGCAAAATTATTGCAATTAATTTTATTGCATTTAACATCCCAGGGGGTTGCAATATTGCTTTAATGCAACGCCAGCGCTGCATTTAACAATGCAGCAGCCTGCAAAGTTATCCTAATACGATGCATTAGTCGCATTTAACATTTGAGAGGTTTTGCAGGATTATTATTATTGCATTTCACATCGCAGGGTGTTGCAATATTTCTTTAATGCAAGGCGATCACTGCATTTAACATTGCAGCAGCCTGAAAAGTCATCCTAATGCGATGCATTTGTTGCATTTAACATTTGAGAGGTTTTGCAAAATTATTGCAATTAATTTAATGCATTTAACACACACTGTGGGTCGCTAGATGACTTTAATGCAAGGCCATCACTGCATTTAACATTGGAGCAGCCTGCAAAGTTATCCTAATACGATGCATTAGTCCCGTTTAACATTTGAGAGGTTTTGCAGGATTATTATTGCATTTCACATCGCAGGGTGTTGCAATATTTCTTTAATGCAAGGCGATCACTGCATTTAACATTGCAGCAGCCTGAAAAGTCATCCTAATGCGATGCATTTGTTGCATTTAACATTTGAGAGGTTTTGCAAAATTATTGCAATTAATTTAATGCATATAACATCCATTGGGGGTCGCTAGATGACTTTAATGCAAGGCCATCACTGCATTTAACATTGCAGTAGCCTGCAAAGTTATCCTAATACGATGCATTAGTCACGTTTAACATTTGAGAGGTTTTGCAGGATTATTATTGCATTTCACATCGCAGGGTGTTGCAATATTTCTTTAATGCAAGGCGATCACTGCATTTAACATTGCAGCAGCCTGAAAAGTCATCCTAATGCGATGCCGGGGGTAGTAAATACAATAATAATACTATAGTAATAATAATTTATATTATTAATAATAAGAATAAATCAAAGATTGATTGATCGATCGGTGGGTGGGTGGGTGGATGGATGTCAGGAATTTGAGAGATTTTGCATGATTATTACAATGATTTTAATGCGTTTAATACCCCAGAACAGCTGCAATTTTGCTTTAATGCAAGGCCTGCGCTGCATTTAACATTGCAGGAGCCTAATTGCATTTAACATTTGAGAGGATTTGCAAAATTATTGCAATTAATTTTATTGCATTTAACATCCCAGGGGGTTGCAATATTGCTTTAATGCAACGCCAGCGCTGCATTTAACAATGCAGCAGCCTGCAAAGTTATCCTAATACGATGCATTAGTCGCATTTAACATTTGAGAGGTTTTGCAGGATTATTATTATTGCATTTCACATCGCAGGGTGTTGCAATATTTCTTTAATGCAAGGCGATCACTGCATTTAACATTGCAGCAGCCTGAAAAGTCATCCTAATGCGATGCATTTGTTGCATTTAACATTTGAGAGGTTTTGCAAAATTATTGCAATTAATTTAATGCATTTAACACCCACTGTGGGTCGCTAGATGACTTTAATGCAAGGCCATCACTGCATTTAACATTGCAGCAGCCTGCAAAGTTATCCTAATACGATGCATTAGTCCCGTTTAACATTTGAGAGGTTTTGCAGGATTATTATTGCATTTCACATCGCAGGGTGTTGCAATATTTCTTTAATGCAAGGCGATCACTGCATTTAACATTGCAGCAGCCTGAAAAGTCATCCTAATGCGATGCCGGGGGTAGTAAATACAATAATAATACTATAGTAATAATAATTTATATTATTAATAATAAGAATAAATCAAAGATTGATTGATCGATCGGTGGGTGGGTGGGTGGATGGATGTCAGGAATTTGAGAGATTTTGCATGATTATTACAATGATTTTAATGCGTTTAATACCCCAGAACAGCTGCAATTTTGCTTTAATGCAAGGCCTGCGCTGCATTTAACATTGCAGGAGCCTAATTGCATTTAACATTTGAGAGGATTTGCAAAATTATTGCAATTAATTTTATTGCATTTAACATCCCAGGGGGTTGCAATATTGCTTTAATGCAACGCCAGCGCTGCATTTAACAATGCAGCAGCCTGCAAAGTTATCCTAATACGATGCATTAGTCGCATTTAACATTTGAGAGGTTTTGCAGGATTATTATTATTGCATTTCACATCGCAGGGTGTTGCAATATTTCTTTAATGCAAGGCGATCACTGCATTTAACATTGCAGCAGCCTGAAAAGTCATCCTAATGCGATGCCGGGGGTAGTAAATACAATAATAATACTATAGTAATAATAATTTATATTATTAATAATAAGAATAAATCAAAGATTGATTGATCGATCGGTGGGTGGGTGGGTGGATGGATGTCAGGAATTTGAGAGATTTTGCATGATTATTACAATGATTTTAATGCGTTTAATACCCCAGAACAGCTGCAATTTTGCTTTAATGCAAGGCCTGCGCTGCATTTAACATTGCAGGAGCCTAATTGCATTTAACATTTGAGAGGATTTGCAAAATTATTGCAATTAATTTTATTGCATTTAACATCCCAGGGGGTTGCAATATTGCTTTAATGCAACGCCAGCGCTGCATTTAACAATGCAGCAGCCTGCAAAGTTATCCTAATACGATGCATTAGTCGCATTTAACATTTGAGAGGTTTTGCAGGATTATTATTATTGCATTTCACATCGCAGGGTGTTGCAATATTTCTTTAATGCAAGGCGATCACTGCATTTAACATTGCAGCAGCCTGAAAAGTCATCCTAATGCGATGCATTTGTTGCATTTAACATTTGAGAGGTTTTGCAAAATTATTGCAATTAATTTAATGCATTTAACACACACTGTGGGTCGCTAGATGACTTTAATGCAAGGCCATCACTGCATTTAACATTGGAGCAGCCTGCAAAGTTATCCTAATACGATGCATTAGTCCCGTTTAACATTTGAGAGGTTTTGCAGGATTATTATTGCATTTCACATCGCAGGGTGTTGCAATATTTCTTTAATGCAAGGCGATCACTGCATTTAACATTGCAGCAGCCTGAAAAGTCATCCTAATGCGATGCATTTGTTGCATTTAACATTTGAGAGGTTTTGCAAAATTATTGCAATTAATTTAATGCATATAACATCCATTGGGGGTCGCTAGATGACTTTAATGCAAGGCCATCACTGCATTTAACATTGCAGTAGCCTGCAAAGTTATCCTAATACGATGCATTAGTCACGTTTAACATTTGAGAGGTTTTGCAGGATTATTATTGCATTTCACATCGCAGGGTGTTGCAATATTTCTTTAATGCAAGGCGATCACTGCATTTAACATTGCAGCAGCCTGAAAAGTCATCCTAATGCGATGCCGGGGGTAGTAAATACAATAATAATACTATAGTAATAATAATTTATATTATTAATAATAAGAATAAATCAAAGATTGATTGATCGATCGGTGGGTGGGTGGGTGGATGGATGTCAGGAATTTGAGAGATTTTGCATGATTATTACAATGATTTTAATGCGTTTAATACCCCAGAACAGCTGCAATTTTGCTTTAATGCAAGGCCTGCGCTGCATTTAACATTGCAGGAGCCTAATTGCATTTAACATTTGAGAGGATTTGCAAAATTATTGCAATTAATTTTATTGCATTTAAAATCCCAGGGGGTTGCAATATTGCTTTAATGCAACGCCAGCGCTGCATTTAACAATGCAGCAGCCTGCAAAGTTATCCTAATACGATGCATTAGTCGCATTTAACATTTGAGAGGTTTTGCAGGATTATTATTATTGCATTTCACATCGCAGGGTGTTGCAATATTTCTTTAATGCAAGGCGATCACTGCATTTAACATTGCAGCAGCCTGAAAAGTCATCCTAATGCGATGCATTTGTTGCATTTAACATTTGAGAGGTTTTGCAAAATTATTGCAATTAATTTAATGCATTTAACACCCACTGTGGGTCGCTAGATGACTTTAATGCAAGGCCATCACTGCATTTAACATTGCAGCAGCCTGCAAAGTTATCCTAATACGATGCATTAGTCCCGTTTAACATTTGAGAGGTTTTGCAGGATTATTATTGCATTTCACATCGCAGGGTGTTGCAATATTTCTTTAATGCAAGGCGATCACTGCATTTAACATTGCAGCAGCCTGAAAAGTCATCCTAATGCGATGCCGGGGGTAGTAAATACAATAATAATACTATAGTAATAATAATTTATATTATTAATAATAAGAATAAATCAAAGATTGATTGATTGATCGATCGGTGGGTGGGTGGGTGGATGTCAGGAATTTGAGAGATTTTGCATGATTATTACAATGATTTTAATGCGTTTAATACCCCAGAACAGCTGCAATTTTGCTTTAATGCAAGGCCTGCGCTGCATTTAACATTGCAGGAGCCTAATTGCATTTAACATTTGAGAGGATTTGCAAAATTATTGCAATTAATTTTATTGCATTTAACATCCCAGGGGGTTGCAATATTGCTTTAATGCAACGCCAGCGCTGCATTTAACAATGCAGCAGCCGGCAAAGTTATCCTAATACGATGCATTAGTCGCATTTAACATTTGAGAGGTTTTGCAGGATTATTATTAATGCATTTCACATCGCAGGGTGTTGCAATATTTCTTTAATGCAAGGCGATCACTGCATTTAACATTGCAGCAGCATGAAAAGTCATCCTAATGCGATGCATTTGTTGCATTTAACATTTGAGAGGATTTGCAAAATTATTGCAATTAATTTTATTGCATTTAACATCCCAGGGGGTTGCAATATTGCTTTAATGCAACGCCAGCGCTGCATTTAACAATGCAATATTGCTTTAATGCAACGCCAGCGCTGCATTTAACAATGCAGCAGCCTGCAAAGTTATCCTAATACGATGCATTAGTCGCATTTAACATTTGAGAGGTTTTGCAGGATTATTATTATTGCATTTCACATCGCAGGGTGTTGCAATATTTCTTTAATGCAAGGCGATCACTGCATTTAACATTGCAGCAGCCTGAAAAGTCATCCTAATGCGATGCATTTGTTGCATTTAACATTTGAGAGGATTTGCAAAATTATTGCAATTAATTTTATTGCATTTAACATCCCAGGGGGTTGCAATATTGCTTTAATGCAATGCCAGCGCTGCATTTAACAATGCAGCAGCCTGCAAAGTTATCCTAATACGATGCATTAGTCGCATTTAACATTTGAGAGGTTTTGCAGGATTATTATTATTGCATTTCACATCGCAGGGTGTTGCAATATTTCTTTAATGCAAGACGATCACTGCATTTAACATTGCAGCAGCCTGAAAAGTCATCCTAATGCGATGCATTTGTTGCATTTAACATTTGAGAGGTTTTGCAAAATTATTGCAATTAATTTAATGCATTTAACACCCACTGTGGGTCGCTAGATGACTTTAATGCAAGGCCATCACTGCATTTAACATTGCAGCAGCCTGCAAAGTTATCCTAATACGATGCATTAGTCCCGTTTAACATTTGAGAGGTTTTGCAGGATTATTATTGCATTTCACATCGCAGGGTGTTGCAATATTTCTTTAATGCAAGGCGATCACTGCATTTAACATTGCAGCAGCCTGAAAAGTCATCCTAATGCGATGCATTTGTTGCATTTAACATTTGAGAGGTTTTGCAAAATTATTGCAATTAATTTAATGCATATAACATCCATTGGGGGTCGCTAGATGACTTTAATGCAAGGCCATCACTGCATTTAACATTGCAGTAGCCTGCAAAGTTATCCTAATACGATGCATTAGTCACGTTTAACATTTGAGAGGTTTTGCAGGATTATTATTGCATTTCACATCGCAGGGTGTTGCAATATTTCTTTAATGCAAGGCGATCACTGCATTTAACATTGCAGCAGCCTGAAAAGTCATCCTAATGCGATGCCGGGGGTAGTAAATACAATAATAATACTATAGTAATAATAATTTATATTATTAATAATAAGAATAAATCAAAGATTGATTGATTGATCGATCGGTGGGTGGGTGGATGGATGTCACGAATTTGAGAGATTTTGCATGATTATTACAATGATTTTAATGCGTTTAATACCCCAGGACAGCTGCAATTTTGCTTTAATGCAAGGCCTGCGCTGCATTTAACATTGCAGGAGCCTAATTGCATTTAACATTTGAGAGGATTTGCAAAATTATTGCAATTAATTTTATTGCATTTAACATCCCAGGGGGTTGCAATATTGCTTTAATGCAACGCCAGCGCTGCATTTAACAATGCAGCAGCCTGCAAAGTTATCCTAATACGATGCATTAGTCGCATTTAACATTTGAGAGGTTTTGCAGGATTATTATTATTGCATTTCACATCGCAGGGTGTTGCAATATTTCTTTAATGCAAGGCGATCACTGCATTTAACATTGCAGCAGCCTGAAAAGTCATCCTAATGCGATGCATTTGTTGCATTTAACATTTGAGAGGATTTGCAAAATTATTGCAATTAATTTTATTGCATTTAACATCCCAGGGGGTTGCAATATTGCTTTAATGCAACGCCAGCGCTGCATTTAACAATGCAGCAGCCTGCAAAGTTATCCTAATACGATGCATTAGTCGCATTTAACATTTGAGAGGTTTTGCAGGATTATTATTATTGCATTTCACATCGCAGGGTGTTGCAATATTTCTTTAATGCAAGGCGATCACTGCATTTAACATTGCAGCAGCCTGAAAAGTCATCCTAATGCGATGCATTTGTTGCATTTAACATTTGAGAGGTTTTGCAAAATTATTGCAATTAATTTAATGCATTTAACACCCACTGTGGGTCGCTAGATGACTTTAATGCAAGGCCATCACTGCATTTAACATTGCAGTAGCCTGCAAAGATATCCTAATACGATGCATTAGTCACGTTTAACATTTGAGAGGTTTTGCAGGATTATTATTGCATTTCACATCGCAGGGTGTTGCAATATTTCTTTAATGCAAGGCGATCACTGCATTTAACATTGCAGCAGCCTGAAAAGTCATCCTAATGCGATGCCGGGGGTAGTAAATACAATAATAATACTATAGTAATAATAATTTATATTATTAATAATAAGAATAAATCAAAGATTGATTGATTGATCGATCGGTGGGTGGGTGGATGGATGTCAGGAATTTGAGAGATTTTGCATGATTATTACAATGATTTTAATGCGTTTAATACCCCAGAACAGCTGCAATTTTGCTTTAATGCAAGGCCTGCGCTGCATTTAACATTGCAGGAGCCTAATTGCATTTAACATTTGAGAGGATTTGCAAAATTATTGCAATTAATTTTATTGCATTTAACATCCCAGGGGGTTGCAATATTGCTTTAATGCAACGCCAGCGCTGCATTTAACAATGCAGCAGCCTGCAAAGTTATCCTAATACGATGCATTAGTCGCATTTAACATTTGAGAGGTTTTGCAGGATTATTATTATTGCATTTCACATCGCAGGATGTTGCAATATTTCTTTAATGCAAGGCGATCACTGCATTTAACATTGCAGCAGCCTGAAAAGTCATCCTAATGCGATGCATTTGTTGCATTTAACATTTGAGAGGATTTGCAAAATTATTGCAATTAATTTTATTGCATTTAACATCCCAGGGGGTTGCAATATTGCTTTAATGCAACGCCAGCGCTGCATTTAACAATGCAGCAGCCTGCAAAGTTATCCTAATACGATGCATTAGTCGCATTTAACATTTGAGAGGTTTTGCAGGATTATTATTATTGCATTTCACATCGCAGGGTGTTGCAATATTTCTTTAATGCAAGGCGATCACTGCATTTAACATTGCAGCAGCCTGAAAAGTCATCCTAATGCGATGCATTTGTTGCATTTAACATTTGAGAGGTTTTGCAAAATTATTGCAATTAATTTAATGCATTTAACACCCACTGTGGGTCGCTAGATGACTTTAATGCAAGGCCATCACTGCATTTAACATTGCAGCAGCCTGCAAAGTTATCCTAATACGATGCATTAGTCCCGTTTAACATTTGAGAGGTTTTGCAGGATTATTATTGCATTTCACATCGCACGGTGTTGCAATATTTCTTTAATGCAAGGCGATCACTGCATTTAACATTGCAGCAGCCTGAAAAGTCATCCTAATGCGATGCATTTGTTGCATTTAACATTTGAGAGGTTTTGCAAAATTATTGCAATTAATTTAATGCATATAACATCCATTGGGGGTCGCTAGATGACTTTAATGCAAGGCCATCACTGCATTTAACATTGCAGTAGCCTGCAAAGTTATCCTAATACGATGCATTAGTCACGTTTAACATTTGAGAGGTTTTGCAGGATTATTATTGCATTTCACATCGCAGGGTGTTGCAATATTTCTTTAATGCAAGGCGATCACTGCATTTAACATTGCAGCAGCCTGAAAAGTCATCCTAATGCGATGCCGGGGGTAGTAAATACAATAATAATACTATAGTAATAATAATTTATATTATTAATAATAAGAATAAATCAAAGATTGATTGATCGATCGGTGGGTGGGTGGGTGGATGGATGTCAGGAATTTGAGAGATTTTGCATGATTATTACAATGATTTTAATGCGTTTAATACCCCAGAACAGCTGCAATTTTGCTTTAATGCAAGGCCTGCGCTGCATTTAACATTGCAGGAGCCTAATTGCATTTAACATTTGAGAGGATTTGCAAAATTATTGCAATTAATTTTATTGCATTTAACATCCCAGGGGGTTGCAATATTGCTTTAATGCAACGCCAGCGCTGCATTTAACAATGCAGCAGCCTGCAAAGTTATCCTAATACGATGCATTAGTCGCATTTAACATTTGAGAGGTTTTGCAGGATTATTATTATTGCATTTCACATCGCAGGGTGTTGCAATATTTCTTTAATGCAAGGCGATCACTGCATTTAACATTGCAGCAGCCTGAAAAGTCATCCTAATGCGATGCCGGGGGTAGTAAATACAATAATAATACTATAGTAATAATAATTTATATTATTAATAATAAGAATAAATCAAAGATTGATTGATCGATCGGTGGGTGGGTGGGTGGATGGATGTCAGGAATTTGAGAGATTTTGCATGATTATTACAATGATTTTAATGCGTTTAATACCCCAGAACAGCTGCAATTTTGCTTTAATGCAAGGCCTGCGCTGCATTTAACATTGCAGGAGCCTAATTGCATTTAACATTTGAGAGGATTTGCAAAATTATTGCAATTAATTTTATTGCATTTAACATCCCAGGGGGTTGCAATATTGCTTTAATGCAACGCCAGCGCTGCATTTAACAATGCAGCAGCCTGCAAAGTTATCCTAATACGATGCATTAGTCGCATTTAACATTTGAGAGGTTTTGCAGGATTATTATTATTGCATTTCACATCGCAGGGTGTTGCAATATTTCTTTAATGCAAGGCGATCACTGCATTTAACATTGCAGCAGCCTGAAAAGTCATCCTAATGCGATGCATTTGTTGCATTTAACATTTGAGAGGTTTTGCAAAATTATTGCAATTAATTTAATGCATTTAACACACACTGTGGGTCGCTAGATGACTTTAATGCAAGGCCATCACTGCATTTAACATTGGAGCAGCCTGCAAAGTTATCCTAATACGATGCATTAGTCCCGTTTAACATTTGAGAGGTTTTGCAGGATTATTATTGCATTTCACATCGCAGGGTGTTGCAATATTTCTTTAATGCAAGGCGATCACTGCATTTAACATTGCAGCAGCCTGAAAAGTCATCCTAATGCGATGCATTTGTTGCATTTAACATTTGAGAGGTTTTGCAAAATTATTGCAATTAATTTAATGCATATAACATCCATTGGGGGTCGCTAGATGACTTTAATGCAAGGCCATCACTGCATTTAACATTGCAGTAGCCTGCAAAGTTATCCTAATACGATGCATTAGTCACGTTTAACATTTGAGAGGTTTTGCAGGATTATTATTGCATTTCACATCGCAGGGTGTTGCAATATTTCTTTAATGCAAGGCGATCACTGCATTTAACATTGCAGCAGCCTGAAAAGTCATCCTAATGCGATGCCGGGGGTAGTAAATACAATAATAATACTATAGTAATAATAATTTATATTATTAATAATAAGAATAAATCAAAGATTGATTGATCGATCGGTGGGTGGGTGGGTGGATGGATGTCAGGAATTTGAGAGATTTTGCATGATTATTACAATGATTTTAATGCGTTTAATACCCCAGAACAGCTGCAATTTTGCTTTAATGCAAGGCCTGCGCTGCATTTAACATTGCAGGAGCCTAATTGCATTTAACATTTGAGAGGATTTGCAAAATTATTGCAATTAATTTTATTGCATTTAACATCCCAGGGGGTTGCAATATTGCTTTAATGCAACGCCAGCGCTGCATTTAACAATGCAGCAGCCTGCAAAGTTATCCTAATACGATGCATTAGTCGCATTTAACATTTGAGAGGTTTTGCAGGATTATTATTATTGCATTTCACATCGCAGGGTGTTGCAATATTTCTTTAATGCAAGGCGATCACTGCATTTAACATTGCAGCAGCCTGAAAAGTCATCCTAATGCGATGCATTTGTTGCATTTAACATTTGAGAGGTTTTGCAAAATTATTGCAATTAATTTAATGCATTTAACACCCACTGTGGGTCGCTAGATGACTTTAATGCAAGGCCATCACTGCATTTAACATTGCAGCAGCCTGCAAAGTTATCCTAATACGATGCATTAGTCCCGTTTAACATTTGAGAGGTTTTGCAGGATTATTATTGCATTTCACATCGCAGGGTGTTGCAATATTTCTTTAATGCAAGGCGATCACTGCATTTAACATTGCAGCAGCCTGAAAAGTCATCCTAATGCGATGCCGGGGGTAGTAAATACAATAATAATACTATAGTAATAATAATTTATATTATTAATAATAAGAATAAATCAAAGATTGATTGATCGATCGGTGGGTGGGTGGGTGGATGGATGTCAGGAATTTGAGAGATTTTGCATGATTATTACAATGATTTTAATGCGTTTAATACCCCAGAACAGCTGCAATTTTGCTTTAATGCAAGGCCTGCGCTGCATTTAACATTGCAGGAGCCTAATTGCATTTAACATTTGAGAGGATTTGCAAAATTATTGCAATTAATTTTATTGCATTTAACATCCCAGGGGGTTGCAATATTGCTTTAATGCAACGCCAGCGCTGCATTTAACAATGCAGCAGCCTGCAAAGTTATCCTAATACGATGCATTAGTCGCATTTAACATTTGAGAGGTTTTGCAGGATTATTATTATTGCATTTCACATCGCAGGGTGTTGCAATATTTCTTTAATGCAAGGCGATCACTGCATTTAACATTGCAGCAGCCTGAAAAGTCATCCTAATGCGATGCCGGGGGTAGTAAATACAATAATAATACTATAGTAATAATAATTTATATTATTAATAATAAGAATAAATCAAAGATTGATTGATCGATCGGTGGGTGGGTGGGTGGATGGATGTCAGGAATTTGAGAGATTTTGCATGATTATTACAATGATTTTAATGCGTTTAATACCCCAGAACAGCTGCAATTTTGCTTTAATGCAAGGCCTGCGCTGCATTTAACATTGCAGGAGCCTAATTGCATTTAACATTTGAGAGGATTTGCAAAATTATTGCAATTAATTTTATTGCATTTAACATCCCAGGGGGTTGCAATATTGCTTTAATGCAACGCCAGCGCTGCATTTAACAATGCAGCAGCCTGCAAAGTTATCCTAATACGATGCATTAGTCGCATTTAACATTTGAGAGGTTTTGCAGGATTATTATTATTGCATTTCACATCGCAGGGTGTTGCAATATTTCTTTAATGCAAGGCGATCACTGCATTTAACATTGCAGCAGCCTGAAAAGTCATCCTAATGCGATGCATTTGTTGCATTTAACATTTGAGAGGTTTTGCAAAATTATTGCAATTAATTTAATGCATTTAACACACACTGTGGGTCGCTAGATGACTTTAATGCAAGGCCATCACTGCATTTAACATTGGAGCAGCCTGCAAAGTTATCCTAATACGATGCATTAGTCCCGTTTAACATTTGAGAGGTTTTGCAGGATTATTATTGCATTTCACATCGCAGGGTGTTGCAATATTTCTTTAATGCAAGGCGATCACTGCATTTAACATTGCAGCAGCCTGAAAAGTCATCCTAATGCGATGCATTTGTTGCATTTAACATTTGAGAGGTTTTGCAAAATTATTGCAATTAATTTAATGCATATAACATCCATTGGGGGTCGCTAGATGACTTTAATGCAAGGCCATCACTGCATTTAACATTGCAGTAGCCTGCAAAGTTATCCTAATACGATGCATTAGTCACGTTTAACATTTGAGAGGTTTTGCAGGATTATTATTGCATTTCACATCGCAGGGTGTTGCAATATTTCTTTAATGCAAGGCGATCACTGCATTTAACATTGCAGCAGCCTGAAAAGTCATCCTAATGCGATGCCGGGGGTAGTAAATACAATAATAATACTATAGTAATAATAATTTATATTATTAATAATAAGAATAAATCAAAGATTGATTGATCGATCGGTGGGTGGGTGGGTGGATGGATGTCAGGAATTTGAGAGATTTTGCATGATTATTACAATGATTTTAATGCGTTTAATACCCCAGAACAGCTGCAATTTTGCTTTAATGCAAGGCCTGCGCTGCATTTAACATTGCAGGAGCCTAATTGCATTTAACATTTGAGAGGATTTGCAAAATTATTGCAATTAATTTTATTGCATTTAACATCCCAGGGGGTTGCAATATTGCTTTAATGCAACGCCAGCGCTGCATTTAACAATGCAGCAGCCTGCAAAGTTATCCTAATACGATGCATTAGTCGCATTTAACATTTGAGAGGTTTTGCAGGATTATTATTATTGCATTTCACATCGCAGGGT
Organism: Rhinoraja longicauda; assembly: GCF_053455715.1. Classification (NCBI taxonomy): domain Eukaryota; kingdom Metazoa; phylum Chordata; class Chondrichthyes; order Rajiformes; family Arhynchobatidae; genus Rhinoraja; species Rhinoraja longicauda. The sequence goes on from NW_027601373.1 coordinate 154,746, forward strand.
GTTGCAATATTTCTTTAATGCAAGGCGATCACTGCATTTAACATTGCAGCAGCCTGAAAAGTCATCCTAATGCGATGCATTTGTTGCATTTAACATTTGAGAGGTTTTGCAAAATTATTGCAATTAATTTAATGCATTTAACACCCACTGTGGGTCGCTAGATGACTTTAATGCAAGGCCATCACTGCATTTAACATTGCAGCAGCCTGCAAAGTTATCCTAATACGATGCATTAGTCCCGTTTAACATTTGAGAGGTTTTGCAGGATTATTATTGCATTTCACATCGCAGGGTGTTGCAATATTTCTTTAATGCAAGGCGATCACTGCATTTAACATTGCAGCAGCCTGAAAAGTCATCCTAATGCGATGCCGGGGGTAGTAAATACAATAATAATACTATAGTAATAATAATTTATATTATTAATAATAAGAATAAATCAAAGATTGATTGATTGATCGATCGGTGGGTGGGTGGGTGGATGTCAGGAATTTGAGAGATTTTGCATGATTATTACAATGATTTTAATGCGTTTAATACCCCAGAACAGCTGCAATTTTGCTTTAATGCAAGGCCTGCGCTGCATTTAACATTGCAGGAGCCTAATTGCATTTAACATTTGAGAGGATTTGCAAAATTATTGCAATTAATTTTATTGCATTTAACATCCCAGGGGGTTGCAATATTGCTTTAATGCAACGCCAGCGCTGCATTTAACAATGCAGCAGCCGGCAAAGTTATCCTAATACGATGCATTAGTCGCATTTAACATTTGAGAGGTTTTGCAGGATTATTATTAATGCATTTCACATCGCAGGGTGTTGCAATATTTCTTTAATGCAAGGCGATCACTGCATTTAACATTGCAGCAGCATGAAAAGTCATCCTAATGCGATGCATTTGTTGCATTTAACATTTGAGAGGATTTGCAAAATTATTGCAATTAATTTTATTGCATTTAACATCCCAGGGGGTTGCAATATTGCTTTAATGCAACGCCAGCGCTGCATTTAACAATGCAATATTGCTTTAATGCAACGCCAGCGCTGCATTTAACAATGCAGCAGCCTGCAAAGTTATCCTAATACGATGCATTAGTCGCATTTAACATTTGAGAGGTTTTGCAGGATTATTATTATTGCATTTCACATCGCAGGGTGTTGCAATATTTCTTTAATGCAAGGCGATCACTGCATTTAACATTGCAGCAGCCTGAAAAGTCATCCTAATGCGATGCATTTGTTGCATTTAACATTTGAGAGGATTTGCAAAATTATTGCAATTAATTTTATTGCATTTAACATCCCAGGGGGTTGCAATATTGCTTTAATGCAATGCCAGCGCTGCATTTAACAATGCAGCAGCCTGCAAAGTTATCCTAATACGATGCATTAGTCGCATTTAACATTTGAGAGGTTTTGCAGGATTATTATTATTGCATTTCACATCGCAGGGTGTTGCAATATTTCTTTAATGCAAGACGATCACTGCATTTAACATTGCAGCAGCCTGAAAAGTCATCCTAATGCGATGCATTTGTTGCATTTAACATTTGAGAGGTTTTGCAAAATTATTGCAATTAATTTAATGCATTTAACACCCACTGTGGGTCGCTAGATGACTTTAATGCAAGGCCATCACTGCATTTAACATTGCAGCAGCCTGCAAAGTTATCCTAATACGATGCATTAGTCCCGTTTAACATTTGAGAGGTTTTGCAGGATTATTATTGCATTTCACATCGCAGGGTGTTGCAATATTTCTTTAATGCAAGGCGATCACTGCATTTAACATTGCAGCAGCCTGAAAAGTCATCCTAATGCGATGCATTTGTTGCATTTAACATTTGAGAGGTTTTGCAAAATTATTGCAATTAATTTAATGCATATAACATCCATTGGGGGTCGCTAGATGACTTTAATGCAAGGCCATCACTGCATTTAACATTGCAGTAGCCTGCAAAGTTATCCTAATACGATGCATTAGTCACGTTTAACATTTGAGAGGTTTTGCAGGATTATTATTGCATTTCACATCGCAGGGTGTTGCAATATTTCTTTAATGCAAGGCGATCACTGCATTTAACATTGCAGCAGCCTGAAAAGTCATCCTAATGCGATGCCGGGGGTAGTAAATACAATAATAATACTATAGTAATAATAATTTATATTATTAATAATAAGAATAAATCAAAGATTGATTGATTGATCGGTGGGTGGGTGGATGGATGTCACGAATTTGAGAGATTTTGCATGATTATTACAATGATTTTAATGCGTTTAATACCCCAGGACAGCTGCAATTTTGCTTTAATGCAAGGCCTGCGCTGCATTTAACATTGCAGGAGCCTAATTGCATTTAACATTTGAGAGGATTTGCAAAATTATTGCAATTAATTTTATTGCATTTAACATCCCAGGGGGTTGCAATATTGCTTTAATGCAACGCCAGCGCTGCATTTAACAATGCAGCAGCCTGCAAAGTTATCCTAATACGATGCATTAGTCGCATTTAACATTTGAGAGGTTTTGCAGGATTATTATTATTGCATTTCACATCGCAGGGTGTTGCAATATTTCTTTAATGCAAGGCGATCACTGCATTTAACATTGCAGCAGCCTGAAAAGTCATCCTAATGCGATGCATTTGTTGCATTTAACATTTGAGAGGATTTGCAAAATTATTGCAATTAATTTTATTGCATTTAACATCCCAGGGGGTTGCAATATTGCTTTAATGCAACGCCAGCGCTGCATTTAACAATGCAGCAGCCTGCAAAGTTATCCTAATACGATGCATTAGTCGCATTTAACATTTGAGAGGTTTTGCAGGATTATTATTATTGCATTTCACATCGCAGGGTGTTGCAATATTTCTTTAATGCAAGGCGATCACTGCATTTAACATTGCAGCAGCCTGAAAAGTCATCCTAATGCGATGCATTTGTTGCATTTAACATTTGAGAGGTTTTGCAAAATTATTGCAATTAATTTAATGCATTTAACACCCACTGTGGGTCGCTAGATGACTTTAATGCAAGGCCATCACTGCATTTAACATTGCAGTAGCCTGCAAAGATATCCTAATACGATGCATTAGTCACGTTTAACATTTGAGAGGTTTTGCAGGATTATTATTGCATTTCACATCGCAGGGTGTTGCAATATTTCTTTAATGCAAGGCGATCACTGCATTTAACATTGCAGCAGCCTGAAAAGTCATCCTAATGCGATGCCGGGGGTAGTAAATACAATAATAATACTATAGTAATAATAATTTATATTATTAATAATAAGAATAAATCAAAGATTGATTGATTGATCGATCGGTGGGTGGGTGGATGGATGTCAGGAATTTGAGAGATTTTGCATGATTATTACAATGATTTTAATGCGTTTAATACCCCAGAACAGCTGCAATTTTGCTTTAATGCAAGGCCTGCGCTGCATTTAACATTGCAGGAGCCTAATTGCATTTAACATTTGAGAGGATTTGCAAAATTATTGCAATTAATTTTATTGCATTTAACATCCCAGGGGGTTGCAATATTGCTTTAATGCAACGCCAGCGCTGCATTTAACAATGCAGCAGCCTGCAAAGTTATCCTAATACGATGCATTAGTCGCATTTAACATTTGAGAGGTTTTGCAGGATTATTATTATTGCATTTCACATCGCAGGATGTTGCAATATTTCTTTAATGCAAGGCGATCACTGCATTTAACATTGCAGCAGCCTGAAAAGTCATCCTAATGCGATGCATTTGTTGCATTTAACATTTGAGAGGATTTGCAAAATTATTGCAATTAATTTTATTGCATTTAACATCCCAGGGGGTTGCAATATTGCTTTAATGCAACGCCAGCGCTGCATTTAACAATGCAGCAGCCTGCAAAGTTATCCTAATACGATGCATTAGTCGCATTTAACATTTGAGAGGTTTTGCAGGATTATTATTATTGCATTTCACATCGCAGGGTGTTGCAATATTTCTTTAATGCAAGGCGATCACTGCATTTAACATTGCAGCAGCCTGAAAAGTCATCCTAATGCGATGCATTTGTTGCATTTAACATTTGAGAGGTTTTGCAAAATTATTGCAATTAATTTAATGCATTTAACACCCACTGTGGGTCGCTAGATGACTTTAATGCAAGGCCATCACTGCATTTAACATTGCAGCAGCCTGCAAAGTTATCCTAATACGATGCATTAGTCCCGTTTAACATTTGAGAGGTTTTGCAGGATTATTATTGCATTTCACATCGCACGGTGTTGCAATATTTCTTTAATGCAAGGCGATCACTGCATTTAACATTGCAGCAGCCTGAAAAGTCATCCTAATGCGATGCATTTGTTGCATTTAACATTTGAGAGGTTTTGCAAAATTATTGCAATTAATTTAATGCATATAACATCCATTGGGGGTCGCTAGATGACTTTAATGCAAGGCCATCACTGCATTTAACATTGCAGTAGCCTGCAAAGTTATCCTAATACGATGCATTAGTCACGTTTAACATTTGAGAGGTTTTGCAGGATTATTATTGCATTTCACATCGCAGGGTGTTGCAATATTTCTTTAATGCAAGGCGATCACTGCATTTAACATTGCAGCAGCCTGAAAAGTCATCCTAATGCGATGCCGGGGGTAGTAAATACAATAATAATACTATAGTAATAATAATTTATATTATTAATAATAAGAATAAATCAAAGATTGATTGATCGATCGGTGGGTGGGTGGGTGGATGGATGTCAGGAATTTGAGAGATTTTGCATGATTATTACAATGATTTTAATGCGTTTAATACCCCAGAACAGCTGCAATTTTGCTTTAATGCAAGGCCTGCGCTGCATTTAACATTGCAGGAGCCTAATTGCATTTAACATTTGAGAGGATTTGCAAAATTATTGCAATTAATTTTATTGCATTTAACATCCCAGGGGGTTGCAATATTGCTTTAATGCAACGCCAGCGCTGCATTTAACAATGCAGCAGCCTGCAAAGTTATCCTAATACGATGCATTAGTCGCATTTAACATTTGAGAGGTTTTGCAGGATTATTATTATTGCATTTCACATCGCAGGGTGTTGCAATATTTCTTTAATGCAAGGCGATCACTGCATTTAACATTGCAGCAGCCTGAAAAGTCATCCTAATGCGATGCCGGGGGTAGTAAATACAATAATAATACTATAGTAATAATAATTTATATTATTAATAATAAGAATAAATCAAAGATTGATTGATCGATCGGTGGGTGGGTGGGTGGATGGATGTCAGGAATTTGAGAGATTTTGCATGATTATTACAATGATTTTAATGCGTTTAATACCCCAGAACAGCTGCAATTTTGCTTTAATGCAAGGCCTGCGCTGCATTTAACATTGCAGGAGCCTAATTGCATTTAACATTTGAGAGGATTTGCAAAATTATTGCAATTAATTTTATTGCATTTAACATCCCAGGGGGTTGCAATATTGCTTTAATGCAACGCCAGCGCTGCATTTAACAATGCAGCAGCCTGCAAAGTTATCCTAATACGATGCATTAGTCGCATTTAACATTTGAGAGGTTTTGCAGGATTATTATTATTGCATTTCACATCGCAGGGTGTTGCAATATTTCTTTAATGCAAGGCGATCACTGCATTTAACATTGCAGCAGCCTGAAAAGTCATCCTAATGCGATGCATTTGTTGCATTTAACATTTGAGAGGTTTTGCAAAATTATTGCAATTAATTTAATGCATTTAACACCCACTGTGGGTCGCTAGATGACTTTAATGCAAGGCCATCACTGCATTTAACATTGCAGCAGCCTGCAAAGTTATCCTAATACGATGCATTAGTCCCGTTTAACATTTGAGAGGTTTTGCAGGATTATTATTGCATTTCACATCGCAGGGTGTTGCAATATTTCTTTAATGCAAGGCGATCACTGCATTTAACATTGCAGCAGCCTGAAAAGTCATCCTAATGCGATGCATTTGTTGCATTTAACATTTGAGAGGTTTTGCAAAATTATTGCAATTAATTTAATGCATATAACATCCATTGGGGGTCGCTAGATGACTTTAATGCAAGGCCATCACTGCATTTATCATTGCAGTAGCCTGCAAAGTTATCCTAATACGATGCATTAGTCACGTTTAACATTTGAGAGGTTTTGCAGGATTATTATTGCATTTCACATCGCAGGGTGTTGCAATATTTCTTTAATGCAAGGCGATCACTGCATTTAACATTGCAGCAGCCTGAAAAGTCATCCTAATGCGATGCCGGGGGTAGTAAATACAATAATAATACTATAGTAATAATAATTTATATTATTAATAATAAGAATAAATCAAAGATTGATTGATCGATCGGTGGGTGGGTGGGTGGATGGATGTCAGGAATTTGAGAGATTTTGCATGATTATTACAATGATTTTAATGCGTTTAATACCCCAGAACAGCTGCAATTTTGCTTTAATGCAAGGCCTGCGCTTCATTTAACATTGCAGGAGCCTAATTGCATTTAACATTTGAGAGGATTTGCAAAATTATTGCAATTAATTTTATTGCATTTAACATCCCAGGGGGTTGCAATATTGCTTTAATGCAACGCCAGCGCTGCATTTAACAATGCAGCAGCCTGCAAAGTTATCCTAATACGATGCATTAGTCGCATTTAACATTTGAGAGGTTTTGCAGGATTATTATTATTGCATTTCACATCGCAGGGTGTTGCAATATTTCTTTAATGCAAGGCGATCACTGCATTTAACATTGCAGCAGCCTGAAAAGTCATCCTAATGCGATGCCGGGGGTAGTAAATACAATAATAATACTATAGTAATAATAATTTATATTATTAATAATAAGAATAAATCAAAGATTGATTGATCGATCGGTGGGTGGGTGGGTGGATGGATGTCAGGAATTTGAGAGATTTTGCATGATTATTACAATGATTTTAATGCGTTTAATACCCCAGAACAGCTGCAATTTTGCTTTAATGCAAGGCCTGCGCTGCATTTAACATTGCAGGAGCCTAATTGCATTTAACATTTGAGAGGATTTGCAAAATTATTGCAATTAATTTTATTGCATTTAACATCCCAGGGGGTTGCAATATTGCTTTAATGCAACGCCAGCGCTGCATTTAACAATGCAGCAGCCTGCAAAGTTATCCTAATACGATGCATTAGTCGCATTTAACATTTGAGAGGTTTTGCAGGATTATTATTATTGCATTTCACATCGCAGGGTGTTGCAATATTTCTTTAATGCAAGGCGATCACTGCATTTAACATTGCAGCAGCCTGAAAAGTCATCCTAATGCGATGCATTTGTTGCATTTAACATTTGAGAGGTTTTGCAAAATTATTGCAATTAATTTAATGCATTTAACACCCACTGTGGGTCGCTAGATGACTTTAATGCAAGGCCATCACTGCATTTAACATTGCAGCAGCCTGCAAAGTTATCCTAATACGATGCATTAGTCCCGTTTAACATTTGAGAGGTTTTGCAGGATTATTATTGCATTTCACATCGCAGGGTGTTGCAATATTTCTTTAATGCAAGGCGATCACTGCATTTAACATTGCAGCAGCCTGAAAAGTCATCCTAATGCGATGCATTTGTTGCATTTAACATTTGAGAGGTTTTGCAAAATTATTGCAATTAATTTAATGCATATAACATCCATTGGGGGTCGCTAGATGACTTTAATGCAAGGCCATCACTGCATTTATCATTGCAGTAGCCTGCAAAGTTATCCTAATACGATGCATTAGTCACGTTTAACATTTGAGAGGTTTTGCAGGATTATTATTGCATTTCACATCGCAGGGTGTTGCAATATTTCTTTAATGCAAGGCGATCACTGCATTTAACATTGCAGCAGCCTGAAAAGTCATCCTAATGCGATGCCGGGGGTAGTAAATACAATAATAATACTATAGTAATAATAATTTATATTATTAATAATAAGAATAAATCAAAGATTGATTGATCGATCGGTGGGTGGGTGGGTGGATGGATGTCAGGAATTTGAGAGATTTTGCATGATTATTACAATGATTTTAATGCGTTTAATACCCCAGAACAGCTGCAATTTTGCTTTAATGCAAGGCCTGCGCTTCATTTAACATTGCAGGAGCCTAATTGCATTTAACATTTGAGAGGATTTGCAAAATTATTGCAATTAATTTTATTGCATTTAACATCCCAGGGGGTTGCAATATTGCTTTAATGCAACGCCAGCGCTGCATTTAACAATGCAGCAGCCTGCAAAGTTATCCTAATACGATGCATTAGTCGCATTTAACATTTGAGAGGTTTTGCAGGATTATTATTATTGCATTTCACATCGCAGGGTGTTGCAATATTTCTTTAATGCAAGGCGATCACTGCATTTAACATTGCAGCAGCCTGAAAAGTCATCCTAATGCGATGCATTTGTTGCATTTAACATTTGAGAGGTTTTGCAAAATTATTGCAATTAATTTAATGCATTTAACACCCACTGTGGGTCGCTAGATGACTTTAATGCAAGGCCATCACTGCATTTAACATTGCAGCAGCCTGCAAAGTTATCCTAATACGATGCATTAGTCCCGTTTAACATTTGAGAGGTTTTGCAGGATAATATTGCATTTCACATCGCAGGGTGTTGCAATATTTCTTTAATGCAAGGCGATCACTGCATTTAACATTGCAGCAGCCTGAAAAGTCATCCTAATGCGATGCATTTGTTGCATTTAACATTTGAGAGGTTTTGCAAAATTATTGCAATTAATTTAATGCATATAACATCCATTGGGGGTCGCTAGATGACTTTAATGCAAGGCCATCACTGCATTTAACATTGCAGTAGCCTGCAAAGTTATCCTAATATGATGCATTAGTCACGTTTAACATTTGAGAGGTTTTGCAGGATTATTATTGCATTTCACATCGCAGGGTGTTGCAATATTTCTTTAATGCAAGGCGATCACTGCATTTAACATTGCAGCAGCCTGAAAAGTCATCCTAATGCGATGCCGGGGGTAGTAAATACAATAATAATACTATAGTAATAATAATTTATATTATTAATAATAAGAATAAATCAAAGATTGATTGATTGATCGATCGGTGGGTGGGTGGGTGGATGGATGTCAGGAATTTGAGAGATTTTGCATGATTATTACAATGATTTTAATGCGTTTAATACCCCAGAACAGCTGCAATTTTGCTTTAATGCAAGGCCTGCGCTGCATTTAACATTGCAGGAGCCTAATTGCATTTAACATTTGAGAGGATTTGCAAAATTATTGCAATTAATTTTATTGCATTTAACATCCCAGGGGGTTGCAATATTGCTTTAATGCAACGCCAGCGCTGCATTTAACAATGCAGCAGCCTGCAAAGTTATCCTAATACAATGCATTAGTCGCATTTAACATTTGAGAGGTTTTGCAGGATTATTATTATTGCATTTCACATCGCAGGGTGTTGCAATATTTCTTTAATGCAAGGCGATCACTGCATTTAACATTGCAGCAGCCTGAAAAGTCATCCTAATGCGATGCATTTGTTGCATTTAACATTTGAGAGGTTTTGCAAAATTATTGCAATTAATTTAATGCATTTAACACCCACTGTGGGTCGCTAGATGACTTTAATGCAAGGCCATCACTGCATTTAACATTGCAGCAGCCTGCAAAGTTATCCTAATACGATGCATTAGTCCCGTTTATCATTTGAGAGGTTTTGCAGGATTATTATTGCATTTCACATCGCAGGGTGTTGCAATATTTCTTTAATGCAAGGCGATCACTGCATTTAACATTGCAGCAGCCTGAAAAGTCATCCTAATGCGATGCATTTGTTGCATTTAACATTTGAGAGGTTTTGCAAAATTATTGCAATTAATTTAATGCATATAACATCCATTGGGGGTCGCTAGATGACTTTAATGCAAGGCCATCACTGCATTTAACATTGCAGTAGCCTGCAAAGTTATCCTAATACGATGCATTAGTCACGTTTAACATTTGAGAGGTTTTGCAGGATTATTATTGCATTTCACATCGCAGGGTGTTGCAATATTTCTTTAATGCAAGGCGATCACTGCATTTAACATTGCAGCAGCCTGAAAAGTCATCCTAATGCGATGCCGGGGGTAGTAAATACAATAAATATACTATAGTAATAATAATTTATATTATTAATAATAAGAATAAATCAAAGATTGATTGATCGATCGATCGGTGGGTGGGTGGGTGGATGGATGTCAGGAATTTGAGAGATTTTGCATGATTATTACAATGATTTTAATGCGTTTAATACCCCAGAACAGCTGCAATTTTGCTTTAATGCAAGGCCTGCGCTGCATTTAACATTGCAGGAGCCTAATTGCATTTAACATTTGAGAGGATTTGCAAAATTATTGCAATTAATTTTATTGCATTTAACATCCCAGGGGGTTGCAATATTGCTTTAATGCAATGCCAGCGATGCATTTAACAATGCAGCAGCCTGCAAAGTTATCCTAATACAATGCATTAGTCGCATTTAACATTTGAGAGGTTTTGCAGGGTTATTATTATTGCATTTCACATCGCAGGGTGTTGCAATATTTCTTTAATGCAAGGCGATCACTGCATTTAACATTGCAGCAGCCTGAAAAGTCATCCTAATGCGATGCATTTGTTGCATTTAACATTTGAGAGGTTTTGCAAAATTATTGCAATTAATTTAATGCATATAACATCCATTGGGGGTCGCTAGATGACTTTAATGCAAGGCCATCACTGCATTTAACATTGCAGTAGCCTGCAAAGTTATCCTAATATGATGCATTAGTCACGTTTAACATTTGAGAGGTTTTGCAGGATTATTATTGCATTTCACATCGCAGGGTGTTGCAATATTTCTTTAATGCAAGGCGATCACTGCATTTAACATTGCAGCAGCCTGAAAAGTCATCCTAATGCGATGCCGGGGGTAGTAAATACAATAATAATACTATAGTAATAATAATTTATATTATTAATAATAAGAATAAATCAAAGATTGATTGATTGATCGATCGGTGGGTGGGTGGATGGATGTCAGGAATTTGAGAGATTTTGCATGATTATTACAATGATTTTAATGCGTTTAATACCCCAGAACAGCTGCAATTTTGCTTTAATGCAAGGCCTGCGCTGCATTTAACATTGCAGGAGCCTAATTGCATTTAACATTTGAGAGGATTTGCAAAATTATTGCAATTAATTTTATTGCATTTAACATCCCAGGGGGTTGCAATATTGCTTTAATGCAACGCCAGCGCTGCATTTAACAATGCAGCAGCCTGCAAAGTTATCCTAATACGATGCATTAGTTGCATTTAATAATCATGCAAAATCTCTCAAATGTTCAATCCAACTAATGCATCGTACCATTAAAATCTTTATTGGTGTACGGTTCTTCCTGACATCCATCCACCCACCCACCGATCAATCAATCAATCAATCTTTGATTAATTCTTATTATTATTAATAATATAAATTATTATTACTATAGTATTATTATTGTATTTACTACCCCCGGCACGTAGCGGAACCTCCAGGGCAGGGAGGAGCCTATCCGGCATGTGGAAGTGCTTCTGGGAAGTGTGTCTGATGTGTGTGGGTCTGTGTGTGTCTGTGTGTGTGTGGGTGTGTGTGTGGGTGTGTGTGTGTGTGGGTGTGTGTGTGGGTGTGTGTGTGGGTGTGTGTGTGGGTCTGTGTTTGGGTCTGTGTTTGGGTCTGTGTTTGAGTCTGTGTTTGGGTTTGTGTTTGGGTTTGTGTTTGGGTCTGTGTTTGGGTTTGTGTTTGGTCTGTGTTTGTGTTTGTGTTTGGGTCTCCCCCCCTCTCCCTCTCCCCCAGCTCTCTCCCCCCCTCTCTCTCTCCCCCAGCTCTATCTCTCCCCCCCTCTCTCTCTCTCCCCCAGCAATAAAAAACAGACGTCACCCTAATTGTGTGCGTGTGTGTGTGTGTGTGTGTGTGTGTGTGTGTGTGTGTGTGTGTGTGAGCTGACTGACTTACCGCAGTCTAGTAGACACTCCGACACTCCAGCAGTTGTGACCAAGCTTGCGATGGCCATCTTTTATCTGCCTGCCTGCCACCCGCGCCAACCTGAAGGGCCCAAACACTTGTCTTACACTCAGCCCATAACAGATATTGATTAACCCCGTACATACATACATACTTATACGGAACAGGGATAAAGAATAAACAGGTGTCGTGCGTGTGTGTGCGCGCGCGTTATAAACAAGTGCTGTCTGTGAAAAAATCTTTATTGGTGTACGGTTCCTCCTGACATCCACCCACCCACCCACCCACCGATCGATCAATCAATCAATCTTTGATTTATTCTTATTATTAATAATATAAATTATTATTATATAGTATTATTATTGTATTTACTACCCCCGGCATCGCATTAGGATGACTTTTCAGGCTGCTGCAATGTTAAATGCAGTGATCGCCTTGCATTAAAGAAATATTGCAACACCCTGCGATGTGAAATGCAATAATAATCCTGCAAAACCTCTCAAATGTTAAATGCGACTAATGCATCGTATTAGGATAACTTTGCAGGCTGCTGCAATGTTAAATGCAGTGATGGCCTTGCATTAAAGTCATCTAGCGACCCCCAATGGATGTTATATGCATTAAATTAATTGCAATAATTTTGCAAAACCTCTCAAATGTTAAATGCAACAAATGCATCGCATTAGGACGACTTTTCAGGCTGCTGCAATGTTAAATGCAGTGATCGCCTTGCATTAAAGAAATATTGCAACACCCTGCGATGTGAAATGCAATAATAATCCTGCAAAACCTCTCAAATGTTAAATGCGACTAATGCATCGTATTAGGATAACTTTGCAGGCTGCTGCAATGTTAAATGCAGTGATGGCCTTGCATTAAAGTCATCTAGCGACCCCCAGTGGGTGTTAAATGCAATAAAATTAATTGCAATCATTTTGCAAAACATCTCAAATGTTAAATGCAACAAATGCATCGCATTAGGATGACTTTTCAGGCTGCTGCAATGTTAAATGCAGCGCTGGCCTTGCATTAAAGCAATATTGCAACCCCCTGGGATGTTAAATGCAATAAAATTAATTGCAATCATTTTGCAAAACCTCTCAAATGTTAAATGCAATTAATGCAACGCATTAGAACAACTTTGCAGGCTCCTGCAATGTTAAATGCAGCGCAGGCCTTGCATTAAAGCAAAATTGCAGCTGTTCTGGGGTATTAAACGCATTAAAATCATTGTAATAATCATGCAAAATCTCTCAAATATTCAATCCAACTAATGCATCGTACCATTAAAATCTTTATTGGTGTACGGTTCTTCCTGACATCCATCAACCCACCCACCGATCAATCAATCAATCAATCTTTGATTAATTCTTATTATTATTAATAATATAAATTATTATTACTATAGTATTATTATTGTATTTACTACCCCGGCACGTAGCGGAACCTCCAGGGCAGGGAGGAGACTATCCGGCATGTGGAAGTGCTTCTGGGAAGTGTGTCTGATGTGTGTGGGCCTGTGTGTGTCTGTGTGTGTGTGGGTGTGTGTGTGGGTGTGTGTGTGTGGGTGTGTGTGTGGGTGTGTGTGGGTGTGTGTGTGGGTCTGTGTTTGGGTCTGTGTTTGGGTCTGTGTTTGAGTTTGTGTTTGGGTTTGTGTTTGGGTCTGTGTTTGGGTTTGTGTTTGGTCTGTGTTTGTGTTTGTGTTTGGGTCTCCCCCCCTCTCCCTCTCCCCCAGCTCTCTCCCACCCTCTCTCTCTCCCCCAGCTCTATCTCTCCCCCCCTCTCTCTCTCTCCCCCAGCAATAAAAAACAGACGTCACCCTAATTGTGTGCGTGTGTGTGTGTGTGTGTGTGTGTGTGTGTGTGTGTGTGTGTGTGAGCTGACTGACTTACCCCAGTCTAGTAGACACTCCGACACTCCAGCAGTTGTGACCAAGCTTGCGATGGCCATCTTTTATCTGCCTGCCTGCCTGCCTGCCACCCGCGCCAACCTGAAGGGCCCAAACACTTGTCTTACACTCAGCCCATAACAGATATTGATTAACCCCGTACATACATACATACTTATACGGAACAGGGATAAAGAATAAACAGGTGTCGTGCGTGTGTGTGCGTGTGTGTGCGCGCGCGTTATAAACAAGTGCTGTCTGTGAAAAAATCTTTATTGGTGTACGGTTCCTCCTGACATCCACCCACCCACCCACCCACCGATCGATCAATCAATCAATCTTTGATTTATTCTTATTATTAATAATATAAATTATTATTACTATAGTATTATTATTGTATTTACTACCCCCGGCATCGCATTAGGATGACTTTTCAGGCTGCTGCAATGTTAAATGCAGTGATCGCCTTGCATTAAAGAAATATTGCAACACCCTGCGATGTGAAATGCAATAACAATCCTGCAAAACCTCTCAAATGTTAAACGTGACTAATGCATCGTATTAGGATAACTTTGCAGGCTACTGCAATGTTAAATGCAGCGATGGCCTTGCATTAAAGTCATCTAGCGACCCCCAATGGATGATATATGCATTAAATTAATTGCAATAATTTTGCAAAACCTCTCAAATGTTAAATGCAACAAATGCATCGCATTAGGACGACTTTTCAGGCTGCTGCAATGTTAAATGCAGTGATCGCCTTGCATTAAAGAAATATTGCAACACCCTGCGATGTGAAATGCAATAATAATCCTGCAAAACCTCTCAAATGTTAAATGCGACTAATGCATCGTATTAGGATAACTTTGCAGGCTGCTGCAATGTTAAATGCAGTGATGGCCTTGCATTAAAGTCATCTAGCGACCCCCAGTGGGTGTTACATGCAATAAAATTAATTGCAATCATTTTGCAAAACCTCTCAAATGTTAAATGCAACAAATGCATCGCATTAGGATGACTTTTCAGGCTGCTGCAATGTTAAATGCAGCGCTGGCCTTGCATTAAAGCAATATTGCAACCCCCTGGGATGTTAAATGCAATAAAATTAATTGCAATCATTTTGCAAAACCTCTCAAATGTTAAATGCAATTAATGCAACGCATTAGAACAACTTTGCAGGCTCCTGCAATGTTAAATGCAGCGCAGGCCTTGCATTAAAGCAAAATTGCAGCTGTTCTGGGGTATTAAACGCATTAAAATCATTGTAATAATCATGCAAAATCTCTCAAATGTTCAATCCAACTAATGCATCGTACCATTAAAATCTTTATTGGTGTACGGTTCTTCCTGACATCCATCTACCCACCCACCGATCGATCAATCAATCAATCTTTGATTAATTCTTATTATTATTAATAATATAAATTATTATTACTATAGTATTATTATTGTATTTACTACCCCCGGCACGTAGCGGAACCTCCAGGGCAGGGAGGAGACTATCCGGCATGTGGAAGTGCTTCTGGGAAGTGTGTCTGATGTGTGTGGGTCTGTGTGTGTCTGTGTGTGTGTGGGTGTGTGTGTGGGTGTGTGTGTGTGTGGGTGTGTGTGTGGGTGTGTGGGTGTGTGTGTGGGTGTGTGTGTGGGTCTGTGTTTGGGTCTGTGTTTGGGTCTGTGCTTGAGTCTGTGTTTGGGTTTGTGTTTGTGTTTGGGTCTGTGTTTGGGTTTGTGTTTGGGTCTGTGTTTGTGTTTGTGTTTGGGTCTCCCCCCCTCTCCCTCTCCCCCAGCTCTCTCCCCCCCCTCTCTCTCTCCCCCAGCTCTATCTCTCCCCCCCTCTCTCTCTCTCCCCCAGCAATAAAAAACAGACGTCACCCTAATTGTGTGCGTGTGTGTGTGTGTGTGTGTGTGTGTGAGCTGACTGACTTACCCCAGTCTAGTAGACACTCCGACACTCCAGCAGTTGTGACCAAGCTTGCGATGGCCATCTTTTATCTGCCTGCCTGCCTGCCTGCCACCCGCGCCAACCTGAAGGGCCCAAACACTTGTCTTACACTCAGCCCATAACAGATATTGATTAACCCCGTACATACATACATACTTATACGGAACAGGGATAAAGAATAAACAGGTGTCGTGCGTGTGTGTGCGCGCGCGTTATAAACAAGTGCTGTCTGTGAAAAAATCTTTATTGGTGTACGGTTCCTCCTGACATCCACCCACCCACCCACCCACCGATCGATCAATCAATCAATCTTTGATTTATTCTTATTATTAATAATATAAATTATTATTACTATAGTATTATTATTGTATTTACTACCCCCGGCATCGCATTAGGATGACTTTTCAGGCTGCTGCAATGTTAAATGCAGTGATCGCCTTGCATTAAAGAAATATTGCAACACCCTGCGATGTGAAATGCAATAACAATCCTGCAAAACCTCTCAAATGTTAAACGTGACTAATGCATCGTATTAGGATAACTTTGCAGGCTACTGCAATGTTAAATGCAGCGATGGCCTTGCATTAAAGTCATCTAGCGACCCCCAATGGATGTTATATGCATTAAATTAATTGCAATAATTTTGCAAAACCTCTCAAATGTTAAATGCAACAAATGCATCGCATTAGGACGACTTTTCAGGCTGCTGCAATGTTAAATGCAGTGATCGCCTTGCATTAAAGAAATATTGCAACACCCTGCGATGTGAAATGCAATAATAATCCTGCAAAACCTCTCAAATGTTAAATGCGACTAATGCATCGTATTAGGATAACTTTGCAGGCTGCTGCAATGTTAAATGCAGTGATGGCCTTGCATTAAAGTCATCTAGCGACCCCCAGTGGGTGTTAAATGCAATAAAATTAATTGCAATCATTTTGCAAAACCTCTCAAATGTTAAATGCAACAAATGCATCGCATTAGGATGACTTTTCAGGCTGCTGCAATGTTAAATGCAGCGCTGGCCTTGCATTAAAGCAATATTGCAACCCCCTGGGATGTTAAATGCAATAAAATTAATTGCAATCATTTTGCAAAACCTCTCAAATGTTAAATGCAATTAATGCAACGCATTAGAACAACTTTGCAGGCTCCTGCAATGTTAAATGCAGCGCAGGCCTTGCATTAAAGCAAAATTGCAGCTGTTCTGGGGTATTAAACGCATTAAAATCATTGTAATAATCATGCAAAATCTCTCAAATGTTCAATCCAACTAATGCATCGTACCATTAAAATCTTTATTGGTGTACGGTTCTTCCTGACATCCATCTACCCACCCACCGATCGATCAATCAATCAATCTTTGATTAATTCTTATTATTATTAATAATATAAATTATTATTACTATAGTATTATTATTGTATTTACTACCCCCGGCACGTAGCGGAACCTCCAGGGCAGGGAGGAGACTATCCGGCATGTGGAAGTGCTTCTGGGAAGTGTGTCTGATGTGTGTGGGTCTGTGTGTGTCTGTGTGTGTGTGGGTGTGTGTGTGGGTGTGTGTGTGTGTGGGTGTGTGTGTGGGTGTGTGGGTGTGTGTGTGGGTGTGTGTGTGGGTCTGTGTTTGGGTCTGTGTTTGGGTCTGTGTTTGAGTCTGTGTTTGGGTTTGTGTTTGTGTTTGGGTCTGTGTTTGGGTTTGTGTTTGGGTCTGTGTTTGTGTTTGTGTTTGGGTCTCCCCCCCTCTCCCTCTCCCCCAGCTCTCTCCCCCCCCCTCTCTCTCTCCCCCAGCTCTATCTCTCCCCCCCTCTCTCTCTCTCCCCCAGCAATAAAAAACAGACGTCACCCTAATTGTGTGCGTGTGTGTGTGTGTGTGTGTGTGTGTGTGTGTGTGTGTGAGCTGACTGACTTACCCCAGTCTAGTCGACACTCCGACACTCCAGCAGTTGTGACCAAGCTTGCGATGGCCATCTTTTATCTGCCTGCCTGCCTGCCTGCCACCCGTGCCAACCTGAAGGGCCCAAACACTTGTCTTACACTCAGCCCATAACAGATATTGATTAACCCCGTACATACATACATACTTATACGGAACAGGGATAAAGAATAAACAGGTGTCGTGCGTGTGTGTGCGCGCGCGTTATAAACAAGTGCTGTCTGTGAAAAAATCTTTATTGGTGTACGGTTCCTCCTGACATCCACCCACCCACCCACCCACCGATCGATCAATCAATCAATCTTTGATTTATTCTTATTATTAATAATATAAATTATTATTACTATAGTATTATTATTGTATTTACTACCCCCGGCATCGCATTAGGATGACTTTTCAGGCTGCTGCAATGTTAAATGCAGTGATCGCCTTGCATTAAAGAAATATTGCAACACCCTGCGATGTGAAATGCAATAACAATCCTGCAAAACCTCTCAAATGTTAAACGTGACTAATGCATCGTATTAGGATAACTTTGCAGGCT
Organism: Rhinoraja longicauda; assembly: GCF_053455715.1. Classification (NCBI taxonomy): domain Eukaryota; kingdom Metazoa; phylum Chordata; class Chondrichthyes; order Rajiformes; family Arhynchobatidae; genus Rhinoraja; species Rhinoraja longicauda. The sequence continues at coordinate 173,116 of NW_027601373.1, forward strand.
ACTGCAATGTTAAATGCAGCGATGGCCTTGCATTAAAGTCATCTAGCGACCCCCAATGGATGTTATATGCATTAAATTAATTGCAATAATTTTGCAAAACCTCTCAAATGTTAAATGCAACAAATGCATCGCATTAGGACGACTTTTCAGGCTGCTGCAATGTTAAATGCAGTGATCGCCTTGCATTAAAGAAATATTGCAACACCCTGCGATGTGAAATGCAATAATAATCCTGCAAAACCTCTCAAATGTTAAATGCGACTAATGCATCGTATTAGGATAACTTTGCAGGCTGCTGCAATGTTAAATGCAGTGATGGCCTTGCATTAAAGTCATCTAGCGACCCCCAGTGGGTGTTAAATGCAATAAAATTAATTGCAATCATTTTGCAAAACCTCTCAAATGTTAAATGCAACAAATGCATCGCATTAGGATGACTTTTCAGGCTGCTGCAATGTTAAATGCAGCGCTGGCCTTGCATTAAAGCAATATTGCAACCCCCTGGGATGTTAAATGCAATAAAATTAATTGCAATCATTTTGCAAAACCTCTCAAATGTTAAATGCAATTAATGCAACGCATTAGAACAACTTTGCAGGCTCCTGCAATGTTAAATGCAGCGCAGGCCTTGCATTAAAGCAAAATTGCAGCTGTTCTGGGGTATTAAACGCATTAAAATCATTGTAATAATCATGCAAAATCTCTCAAATGTTCAATCCAACTAATGCATCGTACCATTAAAATCTTTATTGGTGTACGGTTCTTCCTGACATCCATCTACCCACCCACCGATCGATCAATCAATCAATCTTTGATTAATTCTTATTATTATTAATAATATAAATTATTATTACTATAGTATTATTATTGTATTTACTACCCCCGGCACGTAGCGGAACCTCCAGGGCAGGGAGGAGACTATCCGGCATGTGGAAGTGCTTCTGGGAAGTGTGTCTGATGTGTGTGGGTCTGTGTGTGTCTGTGTGTGTGTGGGTGTGTGTGTGGGTGTGTGTGTGTGTGGGTGTGTGTGTGGGTGTGTGGGTGTGTGTGTGGGTGTGTGTGTGGGTCTGTGTTTGGGTCTGTGTTTGGGTCTGTGTTTGAGTCTGTGTTTGGGTTTGTGTTTGGGTTTGTGTTTGGGTCTGTGTTTGGGTTTGTGTTTGGGTCTGTGTTTGTGTTTGTGTTTGGGTCTCCCCCCCTCTCCCTCTCCCCCAGCTCTCTCCCCCCCTCTCTCTCTCCCCCAGCTCTATCTCTCCCCCCCTCTCTCTCTCTCCCCCAGCAATAAAAAACAGACGTCACCCTAATTGTGTGCGTGTGTGTGTGTGTGTGTGTGTGTGTGTGTGTGTGAGCTGACTGACTTACCCCAGTCTAGTAGACACTCCGACACTCCAGCAGTTGTGACCAAGCTTGCGATGGCCATCTTTTATCTGCCTGCCTGCCTGCCTGCCACCCGCGCCAACCTAAAGGGCCCAAACACTTGTCTTACACTCAGCCCATAACAGATATTGATTAACCCCGTACATACATACATACTTATACGGAACAGGGATAAAGAATAAACAGGTGTGTGTGCGCGCGCGTTATAAACAAGTGCTGTCTGTGAAAAAATCTTTATTGGTGTACGGTTCCTCCTGACATCCATCCACCCACCCACCGATCAATCAATCAATCAATCTTTGATTAATTCTTATTATTATTAATAATATAAATTATTATTACTATAGTATTATTATTGTATTTACTACCCCCGGCACGTAGCGGAACCTCCAGGGCAGGGAGGAGACTATCCGGCATGTGGAAGTGCTTCTGGGAAGTGTGTCTGATGTGTGTGGGCCTGTGTGTGTCTGTGTGTGTGTGGGTGTGTGTGTGGGTGTGTGTGTGTGGGTGTGTGTGTGGGTGTGTGTGGGTGTGTGTGTGGGTCTGTGTTTGGGTCTGTGTTTGGGTCTGTGTTTGAGTTTGTGTTTGGGTTTGTGTTTGGGTCTGTGTTTGGGTTTGTGTTTGGTCTGTGTTTGTGTTTGTGTTTGGGTCTCCCCCCCTCTCCCTCTCCCCCAGCTCTCTCCCCCCCTCTCTCTCTCCCCCAGCTCTATCTCTCCCCCCCTCTCTCTCTCTCTCCCCCAGCAATAAAAAACAGACGTCACCCTAATTGTGTGCGTGTGTGTGTGTGTGTGTGTGTGTGTGTGAGCTGACTGACTTACCCCAGTCTAGTAGACACTCCGACACTCCAGCAGTTGTGACCAAGCTTGCGATGGCCATCTTTTATCTGCCTGCCTGCCTGCCTGCCACCCGCGCCAACCTGAAGGGCCCAAACACTTGTCTTACACTCAGCCCATAACAGATATTGATTAACCCCGTACATACATACATACTTATACGGAACAGGGATAAAGAATAAACAGGTGTCGTGCGTGTGTGCGCGCGCGCGCGCGCGCGTTATAAACAAGTGCTGTCTGTGAAAAAATCTTTATTGGTGTACGGTTCCTCCTGACATCCACCCACCCACCCACCCACCGATCGATCAATCAATCAATCTTTGATTTATTCTTATTATTAATAATATAAATTATTATTACTATAGTATTATTATTGTATTTACTACCCCCGGCATCGCATTAGGATGACTTTTCAGGCTGCTGCAATGTTAAATGCAGTGATCGCCTTGCATTAAAGAAATATTGCAACACCCTGCGATGTGAAATACAATAACAATCCTGCAAAACCTCTCAAATGTTAAACGTGACTAATGCATCGTATTAGGATAACTTTGCAGGCTACTGCAATGTTAAATGCAGCGATGGCCTTGCATTAAAGTCATCTAGCGACCCCCAATGGATGTTATATGCATTAAATTAATTGCAATAATTTTGCAAAACCTCTCAAATGTTAAATGCAACAAATGCATCGCATTAGGACGACTTTTTAGGCTGCTGCAATGTTAAATGCAGTGATCGCCTTGCATTAAAGAAATATTGCAACACCCTGCGATGTGAAATGCAATAATAATCCTGGAAAACCTCTCAAATGTTAAATGCGACTAATGCATCGTATTAGGATAACTTTGCAGGCTGCTGCAATGTTAAATGCAGTGATGGCCTTTCATTAAAGTCATCTAGCGACCCCCAGTGGGTGTTAAATGCAATAAAATTAATTGCAATCATTTTGCAAAACCTCTCAAATGTTAAATGCAACAAATGCATCGCATTAGGATGACTTTTCAGGCTGCTGCAATGTTAAATGCAGCGCTGGCCTTGCATTAAAGCAATATTGCAACCCCCTGGGATGTTAAATGCAATAAAATTAATTGCAATCATTTTGCAAAACCTCTCAAATGTTAAATGCAATTAATGCAACGCATTAGAACAACTTTGCAGGCTCCTGCAATGTTAAATGCAGCGCAGGCCTTGCATTAAAGCAAAATTGCAGCTGTTCTGGGGTATTAAACGCATTAAAATCATTGTAATAATCATGCAAAATCTCTCAAATGTTCAATCCAACTAATGCATCGTACCATTAAAATCTTTATTGGTGTACGGTTCTTCCTGACATCCATCTACCCACCCACCGATCGATCAATCAATCAATCTTTGATTAATTCTTATTATTATTAATAATATAAATTATTATTACTATTGTAGCGCCCTCGGTGTAGCGCCCTCGGACAGCGAGGCGAAGGCTGCGCTCCATGTCTTGTCCATTTTTTCTATAATGGACCGTTCGGGGTCACCAGTGTAGTGGGCCAAGTAGGCCAAAATAACGACAAGTAGGCAAGGTTAACAAAAGCGTGTTTACTCTATCTCTGGAACTCCAAAAGGGAATGAGAGTCATGCGGTCCTTGACCTTTATACTCCCGGCCGAAGTCCGCCTCCTTGGCTCGACCCATTCCCGTGCCGAGGGGTCGTGAGTGGTATGGCCCGACCCTCGGGAGCCGCCACAGGACCCCCCCCCCAGAACCAGAGGCACGAAGCGCACCGGTGGTCGCACTACTCGACCGAACCGTGTACGGTACCCGTCCGACGGGGGGTCTGGCGGGGGCTCAGCTGAAGGGACAACCGGGGGGGCTGGCGGGGGCACTGCTGGAGGGACAAACGGGGGCGGAGAAGGGGGTACAAATACCGGTCGAGATGAGGGGATCGGCGGGTGCGGTGTTGGAGGCACTTGTAAAGGGGGGCGCCCGCGCGGCCGAGGCTGTGCAACCCGCACCGGCTGGTCAATGTCCAAGTGCGCTGGCTTGAGGCGATTAATTGACACGGCCTCCGGTCGGCCCCCCATGTCCAACACAAAAGTTGTCTCACCGTGCTTCAGCACCTTGAAAGGGCCCTCATAAGGTCTCTGAAGCTGTGCTCGATGGGCGTCGCGGCGGAGAAAAACGTAGGCACAATCTCGAAGGGCCAATGGGACGTGCGGGTGGAACGTCCCATGGTGGGACGTAGGGACGGGTGCCAGTTTTCCCACTCGCTCACGAAGGAGCTGTAGGGTGGACGAGGACGGTTCCTGCTGCCCCGGCGATGAGGGCACGAACTCCCCGGGCACGGTGAGCGGCGACCCGTAGACGAGCTCGGCTGATGACGTTGCGAGGTCCTCCTTGGGTGCCGTCCGGATGCCTAATAAGACCCACGGCAGTGCGTCCATCCAATCGGGGCCGGAGAGTCGTGCCTTCAACGCAGCCTTGAGCTGCCGGTGGAACCTCTCCACCAGGCCGTTAGCCTGCGGATGGTAGGCCGTGGTGTGGTGAAGCCGAACCCCTAACAGCTCAGCCATGGCTGACCACAACTCAGAGGTGAACTGTGGTCCCCGGTCTGATGTAAGGTCCACCGGCACCCCAAAGCGTGCGATCCAATTTGCAGCCAACGCTCGAGCACACGTGGCCGTGGACGTGTCGGTCAATGGTATGGCCTCTGGCCACCGGGTGAACCTGTCAACCACCGTGAGGAGGTGAGTAATGCCCCTCGAAGTCGGGAGGGGACCCACAATGTCCACGTGCAGGTGGTCAAATCGGCGGTTTGGCAGGCCGATTTGCTGGAGAGGCGCCCGGACGTGGCGCTGGATCTTCGCCGTCTGGCACGCGACGCAGGTGCGGGCCCAATTGCCAACCTGCTTGCGGAGACCGTGCCACATGAACCGTGTGGCCACCAGTGCGACTGTCGTCCGGATGGATGGGTGAGCCAACCCGTGGATTACATCGAAAATCCGCCTGCGCCAGGCAGCAGGCACGATGGGGCGTGGTTGGCCCAATGACACGTCACACAAAATTGTCGCTCCATTGGGGCCGAGAGGGACATCCTCAAGGCGGAGGCCGGAGATGGCAGTTCGGTAGGCGGGTATCTCGTCGTCCACCAGTTGAGCCACCGCCAGGGCTGAATAGTCAATGCCAGGCGCCACATCCAAAACCACCTCGACGGCGGGGCGCGACAACGCGTCGGCCACCCGGTTTTCTTTCCCCTCCACGAAACGGATGGAGGTTGTGTACTCTGAAATGTACGCCAACTGACGCTGTTGTCGGGCGGACCACGGGTCTGCAACCTTGCCTACTTGTCGTTATTTTGGCCTACTTGGCCCACTACACTATAGTATTATTATTGTATTTACTACCCCCGGCACGTAGCGGAACCTCCAGGGCAGGGAGGAGACTATCCGGCATGTGGAAGTGCTTCTGGGAAGTGTGTCTGATGTGTGTGGGTCTGTGTGTGTCTGTGTGTGTGTGGGTGTGTGTGTGGGTGTGTGTGTGTGTGGGTGTGTGTGTGGGTGTGTGGGTGTGTGTGTGGGTGTGTGTGTGGGTCCGTGTTTGGGTCTGTGTTTGGGTCTGTGTTTGAGTCTGTGTTTGGGTTTGTGTTTGGGTTTGTGTTTGGGTCTGTGTTTGGGTTTGTGTTTGGGTCTGTGTTTGTGTTTGTGTTTGGGTCTCCCCCCCTCTCCCTCTCCCCCAGCTCTCTCCCCCCCTCTCTCTCTCCCCCAGCTCTATCTCTCCCCCCCTCTCTCTCTCTCCCCCAGCAATAAAAAACAGACGTCACCCTAATTGTGTGCGTGTGTGTGTGTGTGTGTGTGTGTGTGTGTGTGTGTGTGTGAGCTGACTGACTTACCCCAGTCTAGTAGACACTCCGACACTCCAGCAGTTGTGACCAAGCTTGCGATGGCCATCTTTTATCTGCCTGCCTGCCTGCCTGCCACCCGCGCCAACCTGAAGGGCCCAAACACTTGTCTTACACTCAGCCCATAACAGATATTGATTAACCCCGTACATACATACATACTTATACGGAACAGGGATAAAGAATAAACAGGTGTCGTGCGTGTGTGCGCGCGCGCGCGCGCGCGTTATAAACAAGTGCTGTCTGTGAAAAAATCTTTATTGGTGTACGGTTCCTCCTGACATCCACCCACCCACCCACCCACCGATCGATCAATCAATCAATCTTTGATTTATTCTTATTATTAATAATATAAATTATTATTACTATAGTATTATTATTGTATTTACTACCCCCGGCATCGCATTAGGATGACTTTTCAGGCTGCTGCAATGTTAAATGCAGTGATCGCCTTGCATTAAAGAAATATTGCAACACCCTGCGATGTGAAATGCAATAACAATCCTGCAAAACCTCTCAAATGTTAAACGTGACTAATGCATCGTATTAGGATAACTTTGCAGGCTACTGCAATGTTAAATGCAGCGATGGCCTTGCATTAAAGTCATCTAGCGACCCCCAATGGATGTTATATGCATTAAATTAATTGCAATAATTTTGCAAAACCTCTCAAATGTTAAATGCAACAAATGCATCGCATTAGGACGACTTTTCAGGCTGCTGCAATGTTAAATGCAGTGATCGCCTTGCATTAAAGAAATATTGCAACACCCTGCGATGTGAAATGCAATAATAATCCTGCAAAACCTCTCAAATGTTAAATGCGACTAATGCATCGTATTAGGATAACTTTGCAGGCTGCTGCAATGTTAAATGCAGTGATGGCCTTGCATTAAAGTCATCTAGCGACCCCCAGTGGGTGTTAAATGCAATAAAATTAATTGCAATCATTTTGCAAAACCTCTCAAATGTTAAATGCAACAAATGCATCGCATTAGGATGACTTTTCAGGCTGCTGCAATGTTAAATGCAGCGCTGGCCTTGCATTAAAGCAATATTGCAACCCCCTGGGATGTTAAATGCAATAAAATTAATTGCAATCATTTTGCAAAACCTCTCAAATGTTAAATGCAATTAATGCAACGCATTAGAACAACTTTGCAGGCTCCTGCAATGTTAAATGCAGCGCAGGCCTTGCATTAAAGCAAAATTGCAGCTGTTCTGGGGTATTAAACGCATTAAAATCATTGTAATAATCATGCAAAATCTCTCAAATGTTCAATCCAACTAATGCATCGTACCATTAAAATCTTTATTGGTGTACGGTTCTTCCTGACATCCATCTACCCACCCACCGATCGATCAATCAATCAATCTTTGATTAATTCTTATTATTATTAATAATATAAATTATTATTACTATAGTATTATTATTGTATTTACTACCCCCGGCACGTAGCGGAACCTCCAGGGCAGGGAGGAGACTATCCGGCATGTGGAAGTGCTTCTGGGAAGTGTGTCTGATGTGTGTGGGTCTGTGTGTGTCTGTGTGTGTGTGGGTGTGTGTGTGGGTGTGTGTGTGTGTGGGTGTGTGTGTGGGTGTGTGGGTGTGTGTGTGGGTGTGTGTGTGGGTCTCTGTTTGGGTCTGTGTTTGGGTCTGTGTTTGAGTCTGTGTTTGGGTTTGTGTTTGGGTTTGTGTTTGGGTCTGTGTTTGGGTTTGTGTTTGGGTCTGTGTTTGTGTTTGTGTTTGGGTCTCCCCCCCTCTCCCTCTCCCCCAGCTCTCTCCCCCCCTCTCTCTCTCCCCCAGCTCTATCTCTCCCCCCCTCTCTCTCTCTCCCCCAGCAATAAAAAACAGACGTCACCCTAATTGTGTGCGTGTGTGTGTGTGTGTGTGTGTGTGTGTGTGTGTGTGTGTGTGTGTGTGAGCTGACTGACTTACCCCAGTCTAGTAGACACTCCGACACTCCAGCAGTTGTGACCAAGCTTGCGATGGCCATCTTTTATCTGCCTGCCTGCCTGCCTGCCACCCGCGCCAACCTGAAGGGCCCAAACACTTGTCTTACACTCAGCCCATAACAGATATTGATTAACCCCGTACATACATACATACTTATACGGAACAGGGATAAAGAATAAACAGGTGTCGTGCGTGTGTGTGCGCGCGCGTTATAAACAAGTGCTGTCTGTGAAAAAATCTTTATTGGTGTACGGTTCCTCCTGACATCCACCCACCCACCCACCCACCGATCGATCAATCAATCAATCTTTGATTTATTCTTATTATTAATAATATAAATTATTATTACTATAGTATTATTATTGTATTTACTACCCCCGGCATCGCATTAGGATGACTTTTCAGGCTGCTGCAATGTTAAATGCAGTGATCGCCTTGCATTAAAGAAATATTGCAACACCCTGCGATGTGAAATGCAATAACAATCCTGCAAAACCTCTCAAATGTTAAACGTGACTAATGCATCGTATTAGGATAACTTTGCAGGCTACTGCAATGTTAAATGCAGCGATGGCCTTGCATTAAAGTCATCTAGCGACCCCCAATGGATGTTATATGCATTAAATTAATTGCAATAATTTTGCAAAACCTCTCAAATGTTAAATGCAACAAATGCATCGCATTAGGACGACTTTTCAGGCTGCTGCAATGTTAAATGCAGTGATCGCCTTGCATTAAAGAAATATTGCAACACCCTGCGATGTGAAATGCAATAATAATCCTGCAAAACCTCTCAAATGTTAAATGCGACTAATGCATCGTATTAGGATAACTTTGCAGGCTGCTGCAATGTTAAATGCAGTGATGGCCTTGCATTAAAGTCATCTAGCGACCCCCAGTGGGTGTTAAATGCAATAAAATTAATTGCAATCATTTTGCAAAACCTCTCAAATGTTAAATGCAACAAATGCATCGCATTAGGATGACTTTTCAGGCTGCTGCAATGTTAAATGCAGCGCTGGCCTTGCATTAAAGCAATATTGCAACCCCCTGGGATGTTAAATGCAATAAAATTAATTGCAATCATTTTGCAAAACCTCTCAAATGTTAAATGCAATTAATGCAACGCATTAGAACAACTTTGCAGGCTCCTGCAATGTTAAATGCAGCGCAGGCCTTGCATTAAAGCAAAATTGCAGCTGTTCTGGGGTATTAAACGCATTAAAATCATTGTAATAATCATGCAAAATCTCTCAAATGTTCAATCCAACTAATGCATCGTACCATTAAAATCTTTATTGGTGTACGGTTCTTCCTGACATCCATCTACCCACCCACCGATCGATCAATCAGTCAATCTTTGATTAATTCTTATTATTATTAATAATATAAATTATTATTACTATAGTATTATTATTGTATTTACTACCCCCGGCACGTAGCGGAACCTCCAGGGCAGGGAGGAGACTATCCGGCATGTGGAAGTGCTTCTGGGAAGTGTGTCTGATGTGTGTGGGTCTGTGTGTGTCTGTGTGTGTGTGGGTGTGTGTGTGGGTGTGTGTGTGTGTGGGTGTGTGTGTGGGTGTGTGGGTGTGTGTGTGGGTGTGTGTGTGGGTCTGTGTTTGGGTCTGTGTTTGGGTCTGTGTTTGAGTCTGTGTTTGGGTTTGTGTTTGGGTTTGTGTTTGGGTCTGTGTTTGGGTTTGTGTTTGGGTCTGTGTTTGTGTTTGTGTTTGGGTCTCCCCCCCTCTCCCTCTCCCCCAGCTCTCTCCCCCCCTCTCTCTCTCCCCCAGCTCTATCTCTCCCCCCCTCTCTCTCTCTCCCCCAGCAATAAAAAACAGACGTCACCCTAATTGTGTGCGTGTGTGTGTGTGTGTGTGTGTGTGTGTGTGTGTGTGTGAGCTGACTGACTTACCCCAGTCTAGTAGACACTCCGACACTCCAGCAGTTGTGACCAAGCTTGCGATGGCCATCTTTTATCTGCCTGCCTGCCTGCCTGCCACCCGCGCCAACCTGAAGGGCCCAAACACTTGTCTTACACTCAGCCCATAACAGATATTGATTAACCCCGTACATACATACATACTTATACGGAACAGGGATAAAGAATAAACAGGTGTCGTGCGTGTGTGTGCGCGCGCGTTATAAACAAGTGCTGTCTGAAAAAATCTTTATTGGTGTACGGTTCCTCCTGACATCCACCCACCCACCCACCCACCGATCGATCAATCAATCAATCTTTGATTTATTCTTATTATTAATAATATAAATTATTATTACTATAGTATTATTATTGTATTTACTACCCCCGGCATCGCATTAGGATGACTTTTCAGGCTGCTGCAATGTTAAATGCAGTGATCGCCTTGCATTAAAGAAATATTGCAACACCCTGCGATGTGAAATGCAATAACAATCCTGCAAAACCTCTCAAATGTTAAACGTGACTAATGCATCGTATTAGGATAACTTTGCAGGCTACTGCAATGTTAAATGCAGCGATGGCCTTGCATTAAAGTCATCTAGCGACCCCCAATGGATGTTATATGCATTAAATTAATTGCAATAATTTTGCAAAACCTCTCAAATGTTAAATGCAACAAATGCATCGCATTAGGACGACTTTTCAGGCTGCTGCAATGTTAAATGCAGTGATCGCCTTGCATTAAAGAAATATTGCAACACCCTGCGATGTGAAATGCAATAATAATCCTGCAAAACCTCTCAAATGTTAAATGCGACTAATGCATCGTATTAGGATAACTTTGCAGGCTGCTGCAATGTTAAATGCAGTGATGGCCTTGCATTAAAGTCATCTAGCGACCCCCAGTGGGTGTTAAATGCAATAAAATTAATTGCAATCATTTTGCAAAACCTCTCAAATGTTAAATGCAACAAATGCATCGCATTAGGATGACTTTTCAGGCTGCTGCAATGTTAAATGCAGCGCTGGCCTTGCATTAAAGCAATATTGCAACCCCCTGGGATGTTAAATGCAATAAAATTAATTGCAATAATTTTGCAAATCCTCTCAAATGTTAAATGCAATTAGGCTCCTGCAATGTTAAATGCAGCGCAGGCCTTGCATTAAAGCAAAATTGCAGCTGTTCTGGGGTATTAAACGCATTAAAATCATTGTAATAATCATGCAAAATCTCTCAAATTCCTGACATCCATCCACCCACCCACCCACTGATCGATCAATCAATCAATCTTTGATTTATTCTTATTATTAATAATATAAATTATTATTACTATAGTATTATTATTGTATTTACTACCCCCGGCATCGCATTAGGATGACTTTTCAGGCTGCTGCAATGTTAAATGCAGTGATCGCCTTGCATTAAAGAAATATTGCAACACCCTGCGATGTGAAATGCAATAATAATCCTGCAAAACCTCTCAAATGTTAAACGTGACTAATGCATCGTATTAGGATAACTTTGCAGGCTACTGCAATGTTAAATGCAGTGATGGCCTTGCATTAAAGTCATCTAGCGACCCCCAATGGATGTTATATGCATTAAATTAATTGCAATAATTTTGCAAAACCTCTCAAATGTTAAATGCAACAAATGCATCGCATTAGGATGACTTTTCAGGCTGCTGCAATGTTAAATGCAGTGATCGCCTTGCATTAAAGAAATATTGCAACACCCTGCGATGTGAAATGCAATAATAATCCTGCAAAACCTCTCAAATGTTAAACGGGACTAATGCATCGTATTAGGATAACTTTGCAGGCTGCTGCAATGTTAAATGCAGTGATGGCCTTGCATTAAAGTCATCTAGCGACCCACAGTGGGTGTTAAATGCATTAAATTAATTGCAATAATTTTGCAAAACCTCTCAAATGTTAAATGCAACAAATGCATCGCATTAGGATGACTTTTCAGGCTGCTGCAATGTTAAATGCAGTGATCGCCTTGCATTAAAGAAATATTGCAACACCCTGCGATGTGAAATGCAATAATAATAATCCTGCAAAACCTCTCAAATGTTAAATGCGACTAATGCATCGTATTAGGATAACTTTGCAGGCTGCTGCATTGTTAAATGCAGCGCTGGCGTTGCATTAAAGCAATATTGCAACCCCCTGGGATGTTAAATGCAATAAAATTAATTGCAATAATTTTGCAAATCCTCTCAAATGTTAAATGCAATTAGGCTCCTGCAATGTTAAATGCAGCGCAGGCCTTGCATTAAAGCAAAATTGCAGCTGTTCTGGGGTATTAAACGCATTAAAATCATTGTAATAATCATGCAAAATCTCTCAAATTCCTGACATCCATCCACCCACCCACCCACCGATCGATCAATCAATCAATCTTTGATTTATTCTAATTATTAATAATATAAATTATTATTACTATAGTATTATTATTGTATTTACTACGCCCGGCATCGCATTAGGATGACTTTTCAGGCTGCTGCAATGTTAAATGCAGTGATCGCCTTGCATTAAAGAAATATTGCAACACCCTGCGATGTGAAATGCAATAATAATCCTGCAAAACCTCTCAAATGTTAAACGTGACTAATGCATCGTATTAGGATAACTTTGCAGGCTACTGCAATGTTAAATGCAGTGATGGCCTTGCATTAAAGTCATCTAGCGACCCCCAATGGATGTTATATGCATTAAATTAATTGCAATAATTTTGCAAAACCTCTCAAATGTTAAATGCAACAAATGCATCGCATTAGGATGACTTTTCAGGCTGCTGCAATGTTAAATGCAGTGATCGCCTTGCATTAAAGAAATATTGCAACACCCTGCGATGTGAAATGCAATAATAATCCTGCAAAACCTCTCAAATGTTAAACGTGACTAATGCATCGTATTAGGATAACTTTGCAGGCTGCTGCAATGTTAAATGCAGTGATGGCCTTGCATTAAAGTCATCTAGCGACCCACAGTGGGTGTTAAATGCATTAAATTAATTGCAATAATTTTGCAAAACCTCTCAAATGTTAAATGCAACAAATGCATCGCATTAGGATGACTTTTCAGGCTGCTGCAATGTTAAATGCAGTGATCGCCTTGCATTAAAGAAATATTGCAACACCCTGCGATGTGAAATGCAATAATAATAATCCTGCAAAACCTCTCAAATGTTAAATGCGACTAATGCATCGTATTAGGATAACTTTGCAGGCTGCTGCATTGTTAAATGCAGCGCTGGCGTTGCATTAAAGCAATATTGCAACCCCTGGGATGTTAAATGCAATAAAATTAATTGCAATAATTTTGCAAATCCTCTCAAATGTTAAATGCAATTAGGCTCCTGCAATGTTAAATGCAGCGCAGGCCTTGCATTAAAGCAAAATTGCAGCTGTTCTGGGGTATTAAACGCATTAAAATCATTGTAATAATCATGCAAAATCTCTCAAATTCCTGACATCCATCCACCCACCCACCCACCGATCGATCAATCAATCAATCTTTGATTTATTCTTATTATTAATAATATAAATTATTATTACTATAGTATTATTATTGTATTTACTACCCCCGGCATCGCATTAGGATGACTTTTCAGGCTGCTGCAATGTTAAATGCAGAGATCGCCTTGCATTAAAGAAATATTGCAACACCCTGCGATGTGAAATGCAATAATAATCCTGCAAAACCTCTCAAATGTTAAACGTGACTAATGCATCGTATTAGGATAACTTTGCAGGCTACTGCAATGTTAAATGCAGTGATGGCCTTGCATTAAAGTCATCTAGCGACCCCCAATGGATGTTATATGCATTAAATTAATTGCAATAATTTTGCAAAACCTCTCAAATGTTAAATGCAACAAATGCATCGCATTAGGATGACTTTTCAGGCTGCTGCAATGTTAAATGCAGTGATCGCCTTGCATTAAAGAAATATTGCAACACCCTGCGATGTGAAATGCAATAATAATCCTGCAAAACCTCTCAAATGTTAAACGGGACTAATGCATCGTATTAGGATAACTTTGCAGGCTGCTGCAATGTTAAATGCAGTGATGGCCTTGCATTAAAGTCATCTAGCGACCCACAGTGGGTGTTAAATGCATTAAATTAATTGCAATAATTTTGCAAAACCTCTCAAATGTTAAATGCGACAAATGCATCGCATTAGGATGACTTTTCAGGCTGCTGCAATGTTAAATGCAGTGATCGCCTTGCATTAAAGAAATATTGCAACACCCTGCGATGTGAAATGCAATAATAATAATCCTGCAAAACCTCTCAAATGTTAAATGCGACTAATGCATCATATTAGGATAACTTTGCAGGCTGCTGCATTGTTAAATGCAGCGCTGGCGTTGCATTAAAGCAATATTGCAACCCCCTGGGATGTTAAATGCAATAAAATTAATTGCAATAATTTTGCAAATCCTCTCAAATGTTAAATGCAATTAGGCTCCTGCAATGTTAAATGCAGCGCAGGCCTTGCATTAAAGCAAAATTGCAGCTGTTCTGGGGTATTAAACGCATTAAAATCATTGTAATAATCATGCAAAATCTCTCAAATTCCTGACATCCATCCACCCACCCACCCACCGATCGATCAATCAATCAATCTTTGATTTATTCTTATTATTAATAATATAAATTATTATTACTATAGTATTATTATTGTATTTACTACCCCCGGCATCGCATTAGGATGACATTTCAGGCTGCTGCAATGTTAAATGCAGTGATCGCCTTGCATTAAAGAAATATTGCAACACCCTGCGATGTGAAATGCAATAATAATCCTGCAAAACCTCTCAAATGTTAAACGTGACTAATGCATCGTATTAGGATAACTTTGCAGGCTACTGCAATGTTAAATGCAGTGATGGCCTTGCATTAAAGTCATCTAGCGACCCCCAATGGATGTTATATGCATTAAATTAATTGCAATAATTTTGCAAAACCTCTCAAATGTTAAATGCAACAAATGCATCGCATTAGGATGACTTTTCAGGCTGCTGTAATGTTAAATGCAGTGATCGCCTTGCATTAAAGAAATATTGCAACACCCTGCGATGTGAAATGCAATAATAATCCTGCAAAACCTCTCAAATGTTAAACGTGACTAATGCATCGTATTAGGATAACTTTGCAGGCTACTGCAATGTTAAATGCAGTGATGGCCTTGCATTAAAGTCATCTAGCGACCCCCAATGGATGTTATATGCATTAAATTAATTGCAATAATTTTGCAAAACCTCTCAAATGTTAAATGCAACAAATGCATCGCATTAGGATGACTTTTCAGGCTGCTGCAATGTTAAATGCAGTGATCGCCTTGCATTAAAGAAATATTGCAACACCCTGCGATGTGAAATGCAATAATAATCCTGCAAAACCTCTCAAATGTTAAACGGGACTAATGCATCGTATTAGGATAACTTTGCAGGCTGCTGCAATGTTAAATGCAGTGATGGCCTTGCATTAAAGTCATCTAGCGACCCACAGTGGGTGTTAAATGCATTAAATTAATTGCAATAATTTTGCAAAACCTCTCAAATGTTAAATGCAACAAATGCATCGCATTAGGATGACTTTTCAGGCTGCTGCAATGTTAAATGCAGTGATCGCCTTGCATTAAAGAAATATTGCAACACCCTGCGATGTGAAATGCAATAATAATAATCCTGCAAAACCTCTCAAATGTTAAATGCGACTAATGCATCGTATTAGGATAACTTTGCAGGCTGCTGCATTGTTAAATGCAGCGCTGGCGTTGCATTAAAGCAATATTGCAACCCCCTGGGATGTTAAATGCAATAAAATTAATTGCAATAATTTTGCAATTCCTCTCAAATGTTAAATGCAATTAGGCTCCTGCAATGTTAAATGCAGCGCAGGCCTTGCATTAAAGCAAAATTGCAGCTGTTCTGGGGTATTAAACGCATTAAAATCATTGTAATAATCATGCAAAATCTCTCAAATTCCTGACATCCATCCACCCACCCACCCACCGATCGATCAATCAATCAATCTTTGATTTATTCTTATTATTAATAATATAAATTATTATTACTATAGTATTATTATTGTATTTACTACCCCCGGCATCGCATTAGGATGACTTTTCAGGCTGCTGCAATGTTAAATGCAGTGATCGCCTTGCATTAAAGAAATATTGCAACACCCTGCGATGTGAAATGCAATAATAATCCTGCAAAACCTCTCAAATGTTAAACGTGACTAATGCATCGTATTAGGATAACTTTGCAGGCTACTGCAATGTTAAATGCAGTGATGGCCTTGCATTAAAGTCATCTAGCGACCCCCAATGGATGTTATATGCATTAAATTAATTGCAATAATTTTGCAAAACCTCTCAAATGTTAAATGCAACAAATGCATCGCATTAGGATGACTTTTCAGGCTGCTGCAATATTAAATGCAGTGATCGCCTTGCATTAAAGAAATATTGCAACACCCTGCGATGTGAAATGCAATAATAATCCTGCAAAACCTCTCAAATGTTAAACGGGACTAATGCATCGTATTAGGATAACTTTGCAGGCTGCTGCAATGTTAAATGCAGTGATGGCCTTGCATTAAAGTCATCTAGCGACCCACAGTGGGTGTTAAATGCATTAAATTAATTGCAATAATTTTGCAAAACCTCTCAAATGTTAAATGCAACAAATGCATCGCATTAGGATGACTTTTCAGGCTGCTGCAATGTTAAATGCAGTGATCGCCTTGCATTAAAGAAATATTGCAACACCCTGCGATGTGAAATGCAATAATAATAATCCTGCAAAACCTCTCAAATGTTAAATGCGACTAATGCATCGTATTAGGATAACTTTGCAGGCTGCTGCATTGTTAAATGCAGCGCTGGCGTTGCATTAAAGCAATATTGCAACCCCCTGGGATGTTAAATGCAATAAAATTAATTGCAATAATTTTGCAATTCCTCTCAAATGTTAAATGCAATTAGGCTCCTGCAATGTTAAATGCAGCGCAGGCCTTGCATTAAAGCAAAATTGCAGCTGTTCTGGGGTATTAAACGCATTAAAATCATTGTAATAATCATGCAAAATCTCTCAAATTCCTGACATCCATATCATATCATATCACATCAGATATATACAGCCGGAAACAGGCCTTTTCGGCCCTCCAAGTCCGTGCCGCCCAGTGATCCCCGTACATTAACACTATCCTACACCGACTAGGGACAATTTTTACATTTACCCAGTCAATTAACCTACATACCTGCATCCACCCACCCACCCACCGATCGATCAATCAATCAATCTTTGATTTATTCTTATTATTAATAATATAAATTATTATTACTATAGTATTATTATTGTATTTACTACCCCCGGCATCGCATTAGGATGACTTTTCAGGCTGCTGCAATGTTAAATGCAGTGATCGCCTTGCATTAAAGAAATATTGCAACACCCTGCGATGTGAAATGCAATAATAATCCTGCAAAACCTCTCAAATGTTAAACGTGACTAATGCATCGTATTAGGATAACTTTGCAGGCTACTGCAATGTTAAATGCAGTGATGGCCTTGCATTAAAGTCATCTAGCGACCCCCAATGGATGTTATATGCATTAAATTAATTGCAATAATTTTGCAAAACCTCTCAAATGTTAAATGCAACAAATGCATCGCATTAGGATGACTTTTCAGGCTGCTGCAATGTTAAATGCAGTGATCGCCTTGCATTAAAGAAATATTGCAACACCCTGCGATGTGAAATGCAATAATAATCCTGCAAAACCTCTCAAATGTTAAACGTGACTAATGCATCGTATTAGGATAACTTTGCAGGCTACTGCAATGTTAAATGCAGTGATGGCCTTGCATTAAAGTCATCTAGCGACCCCCAATGGATGTTATATGCATTAAATTAATTGCAATAATTTTGCAAAACCTCTCAAATGTTAAATGCAACAAATGCATCGCATTAGGATGACTTTTCAGGCTGCTGCAATGTTAAATGCAGTGATCGCCTTGCATTAAAGAAATATTGCAACACCCTGCGATGTGAAATGCAATAATAATCCTGCAAAACCTCTCAAATGTTAAACGGGACTAATGCATCGTATTAGGATAACTTTGCAGGCTGCTGCAATGTTAAATGCAGTGATGGCCTTGCATTAAAGTCATCTAGCGACCCACAGTGGGTGTTAAATGCATTAAATTAATTGCAATAATTTTGCAAAACCTCTCAAATGTTAAATGCAACAAATGCATCGCATTAGGATGACTTTTCAGGCTGCTGCAATGTTAAATGCAGTGATCGCCTTGCATTAAAGAAATATTGCAACACCTGCGATGTGAAATGCAATAATAATCCTGCAAAACCTCTCAAATGTTAAACGTGACTAATGCATCGTATTAGGATAACTTTGCAGGCTACTGCAATGTTAAATGCAGTGATGGCCTTGCATTAAAGTCATCTAGCGACCCCCAATGGATGTTATATGCATTAAATTAATTGCAATAATTTTGCAAAACCTCTCAAATGTTAAATGCAACAAATGCATCGCATTAGGATGACTTTTCAGGCTGCTGCAATGTTAAATGCAGTGATCGCCTTGCATTAAAGAAATATTGCAACACCCTGCGATGTGAAATGCAATAATAATCCTGCAAAACCTCTCAAATGTTAAACGGGACTAATGCATCGTATTAGGATAACTTTGCAGGCTGCTGCAATGTTAAATGCAGTGATGGCCTTGCATTAAAGTCATCTAGCGACCCACAGTGGGTGTTAAATGCATTAAATTAATTGCAATAATTTTGCAAAACCTCTCAAATGTTAAATGCAACAAATGCATCGCATTAGGATGACTTTTCAGGCTGCTGCAATGTTAAATGCAGTGATCGCCTTGCATTAAAGAAATATTGCAACACCCTGCGATGTGAAATGCAATAATAATAATCCTGCAAAACCTCTCAAATGTTAAATGCGACTAATGCATCGTATTAGGATAACTTTGCAGGCTGCTGCATTGTTAAATGCAGCGCTGGCGTTGCATTAAAGCAATATTGCAACCCCCTGGGATGTTAAATGCAATAAAATTAATTGCAATAATTTTGCAAATCCTCTCAAATGTTAAATGCAATTAGGCTCCTGCAATGTTAAATGCAGCGCAGGCCTTGCATTAAAGCAAAATTGCAGCTGTTCTGGGGTATTAAACGCATTAAAATGATTGTAATAATCATGCAAAATCTCTCAAATTCCTGACATCTATCCACCCACCCACCCACCGATCGATCAATCAATCAATCTTTGATTTATTCTTATTATTAATAATATAAATTATTATTACTATAGTATTATTATTGTATTTACTACCCCCGGCATCGCATTAGGATGACTTTTCAGGCTGCTGCAATGTTAAATGCAGAGATCGCCTTGCATTAAAGAAATATTGCAACACCCTGCGATGTGAAATGCAATAATAATCCTGCAAAACCTCTCAAATGTTAAACGTGACTAATGCATCGTATTAGGATAACTTTGCAGGCTACTGCAATGTTAAATGCAGTGATGGCCTTGCATTAAAGTCATCTAGCGACCCCCAATGGATGTTATATGCATTAAATTAATTGCAATAATTTTGCAAAACCTCTCAAATGTTAAATGCAACAAATGCATCGCATTAGGATGACTTTTCAGGCTGCTGCAATGTTAAATGCAGTGATCGCCTTGCATTAAAGAAATATTGCAACACCCTGCGATGTGAAATGCAATAATAATCCTGCAAAACCTCTCAAATGTTAAACGGGACTAATGCATCGTATTAGGATAACTTTGCAGGCTGCTGCAATGTTAAATGCAGTGATGGCCTTGCATTAAAGTCATCTAGCGACCCACAGTGGGTGTTAAATGCATTAAATTAATTGCAATAATTTTGCAAAACCTCTCAAATGTTAAATGCGACAAATGCATCGCATTAGGATGACTTTTCAGGCTGCTGCAATGTTAAATGCAGTGATCGCCTTGCATTAAAGAAATATTGCAACACCCTGCGATGTGAAATGCAATAATAATAATCCTGCAAAACCTCTCAAATGTTAAATGCGACTAATGCATCATATTAGGATAACTTTGCAGGCTGCTGCATTGTTAAATGCAGCGCTGGCGTTGCATTAAAGCAATATTGCAACCCCCTGGGATGTTAAATGCAATAAAATTAATTGCAATAATTTTGCAAATCCTCTCAAATGTTAAATGCAATTAGGCTCCTGCAATGTTAAATGCAGCGCAGGCCTTGCATTAAAGCAAAATTGCAGCTGTTCTGGGGTATTAAACGCATTAAAATCATTGTAATAATCATGCAAAATCTCTCAAATTCCTGACATCCATCCACCCACCCACCCACCGATCGATCAATCAATCAATCTTTGATTTATTCTTATTATTAATAATATAAATTATTATTACTATAGTATTATTATTGTATTTACTACCCCCGGCATCGCATTAGGATGACTTTTCAGGCTGCTGCAATGTTAAATGCAGTGATCGCCTTGCATTAAAGAAATATTGCAACACCCTGCGATGTGAAATGCAATAATAATCCTGCAAAACCTCTCAAATGTTAAACGTGACTAATGCATCGTATTAGGATAACTTTGCAGGCTACTGCAATGTTAAATGCAGTGATGGCCTTGCATTAAAGTCATCTAGCGACCCCCAATGGATGTTATATGCATTAAATTAATTGCAATAATTTTGCAAAACCTCTCAAATGTTAAATGCAACAAATGCATCGCATTAGGATGACTTTTCAGGCTGCTGCAATGTTAAATGCAGTGATCGCCTTGCATTAAAGAAATATTGCAACACCCTGCGATGTGAAATGCAATAATAATCCTGCAAAACCTCTCAAATGTTAAACGTGACTAATGCATCGTATTAGGATAACTTTGCAGGCTACTGCAATGTTAAATGCAGTGATGGCCTTGCATTAAAGTCATCTAGCGACCCCCAATGGATGTTATATGCATTAAATTAATTGCAATAATTTTGCAAAACATCTCAAATGTTAAATGCAACAAATGCATCGCATTAGGATGACTTTTCAGGCTGCTGCAATGTTAAATGCAGTGATCGCCTTGCATTAAAGAAATATTGCAACACCCTGCGATGTGAAATGCAATAATAATCCTGCAAAACCTCTCAAATGTTAAACGGGACTAATGCATCTTATTAGGATAACTTTGCAGGCTGCTGCAATGTTAAATGCAGTGATGGCCTTGCATTAAAGTCATCTAGCGACCCACAGTGGGTGTTAAATGCATTAAATTAATTGCAATAATTTTGCAAAAACTCTCAAATGTTAAATGCAACAAATGCATCGCATTAGGATGACTTTTCAGGCTGCTGCAATGTTAAATGCAGTGATCGCCTTGCATTAAAGAAATATTGCAACACCCTGCGATGTGAAATGCAATAATAATAATCCTGCAAAACCTCTCAAATGTTAAATGCGACTAATGCATCGTATTAGGATAACTTTGCAGGCTGCTGCATTGTTAAATGCAGCGCTGGCGTTGCATTAAAGCAATATTGCAACCCCCTGGGATGTTAAATGCAATAAAATTAATTGCAATAATTTTGCAAATCCTCTCAAATGTTAAATGCAATTAGGCTCCTGCAATGTTAAATGCAGCGCAGGCCTTGCATTAAAGCAAAATTGCAGCTGTTCTGGGGTATTAAACGCATTAAAATCATTGTAATAATCATGCAAAATCTCTCAAATTCCTGACATCCATATCATATCATATCACATCATATATATACAGCCGGAAACAGGCCTTTTCGGCCCTCCAAGTCCGTGCCGCCCAGTGATCCCCGTACATTAACACTATCCTACACCGACTAGGGACAATTTTTACATTTACCCAGTCAATTAACCTACATACCTGCATCCACCCACCCACCCACCGATCGATCAATCAATCAATCTTTGATTTATTCTTATTATTAATAATATAAATTATTATTACTATAGTATTATTATTGTATTTACTACCCCCGGCATCGCATTAGGATGACTTTTCAGGCTGCTGCAATGTTAAATGCAGTGATCGCCTTGCATTAAAGAAATATTGCAACACCCTGCGATGTGAAATGCAATAATAATCCTGCAAAACCTCTCAAATGTTAAACGTGACTAATGCATCATATTAGGATAACTTTGCAGGCTACTGCAATGTTAAATGCAGTGATGGCCTTGTATTAAAGTCATCTAGCGACCCCCAATGGATGTTATATGCATTAAATTAATTGCAATAATTTTGCAAAACCTCTCAAATGTTAAATGCAACAAATGCATCGCATTAGGATGACTTTTCAGGCTGCTGCAATGTTAAATGCAGTGATCGCCTTGCATTAAAGAAATATTGCAACACCCTGCGATGTGAAATGCAATAATAATCCTGCAAAACCTCTCAAATGTTAAACGGGACTAATGCATCATATTAGGATAACTTTGCAGGCTGCTGCAATGTTAAATGCAGTGATGGCCTTGCATTAAAGTCATCTAGCGACCCACAGTGGGTGTTAAATGCATTAAATTAATTGCAATAATTTTGCAAAACCTCTCAAATGTGAAATGCAACAAATGCATCGCATTAGGATGACTTTTCAGGCTGCTGCAATGTTAAATGCAGTGATCGCCTTGCATTAAAGAAATATTGCAACACCCTGCGATGTGAAATGCAATAATAATAATCCTGCAAAACCTCACAAATGTTAAATGCGACTAATGCATCATATTAGGATAACTTTGCAGGCTGCTGCATTGTTAAATGCAGCGCTGGCGTTGCATTAAAGCAATATTGCAACCCCCTGGGATGTTAAATGCAATAAAATTAATTGCAATAATTTTGCAAATCCTCTCAAATGTTAAATGCAATTAGGCTCCTGCAATGTTAAATGCAGCGCAGGCCTTGCATTAAAGCAAAATTGCAGCTGTTCTGGGGTATTAAACGCATTAAAATCATTGTAATAATCATGCAAAATCTCTCAAATTCCTGACATCCATCCACCCACCCACCCACCCACCGATCGATCAATCAATCAATCTTTGATTTATTCTTATTATTAATAATATAAATTATTATTACTATAGTATTATTATTGTATTTACTACCCCCGGCATCGCATTAGGATGACTTTTCAGGCTGCTGCAATGTTAAATGCAGTGATCGCCTTGCATTAAAGAAATATTGCAACACCCTGCGATGTGAAATGCAATAATAATCCTGCAAAACCTCTCAAATGTTAAACGTGACTAATGCATCGTATTAGGATAACTTTGCAGGCTACTGCAATGTTAAATGCAGTGATGGCCTTGCATTAAAGTCATCTAGCGACCCCCAATGGATGTTATATGCATTAAATTAATTGCAATAATTTTGCAAAACCTCTCAAATGTTAAATGCAACAAATACATCGCATTAGGATGACTTTTCAGGCTGCTGCAATGTTAAATGCAGTGATCGCCTTGCATTAAAGAAATATTGCAACACCCTGCGATGTGAAATGCAATAATAATCCTGCAAAACCTCTCAAATGTTAAACGTGACTAATGCATCATATTAGGATAACTTTGCAGGCTACTGCAATGTTAAATGCAGTGATGGCCTTGCATTAAAGTCATCTAGCGACCCCCAATGGATGTTATATGCATTAAATTAATTGCAATAATTTTGCAAAACCTCTCAAATGTTAAATGCAACAAATGCATCGCATTAGGATGACTTTTCAGGCTGCTGCAATGTTAAATGCAGTGATCGCCTTGCATTAAAGAAATATTGCAACACCCTGCGATGTGAAATGCAATAATAATCCTGCAAAACCTCTCAAATGTTAAACGTGACTAATGCATCGTATTAGGATAACTTTGCAGGCTGCTGCAATGTTAAATGCAGTGATGGCCTTGCATTAAAGTCATCTAGCGACCCACAGTGGGTGTTAAATGCATTAAATTAATTGCAATAATTTTGCAAAACCTCTCAAATGTTAAATGCAACAAATGCATCGCATTAGGATGACTTTTCAGGCTGCTGCAATGTTAAATGCAGTGATCGCCTTGCATTAAAGAAATATTGCAACACCCTGCGATGTGAAATGCAATAATAATAATCCTGCAAAACCTCTCAAATGTTAAATGCGACTAATGCATCGTATTAGGATAACTTTGCAGGCTGCTGCATTGTTAAATGCAGCGCTGGCGTTGCATTAAAGCAATATTGCAACCCCCTGGGATGTTAAATGCAATAAAATTAATTGCAATAATTTTGCAAATCCTCTCAAATGTTAAATGCAATTAGGCTCCTGCAATGTTAAATGCAGTGCAGGCCTTGCATTAAAGCAAAATTGCAGCTGTTCTGGGGTATTAAACGCATTAAAATCATTGTAATAATCATGCAAAATCTCTCAAATTCCTGACATCCATCCACCCACCCACCCACCCACCGATCGATCAATCAATCAATCTTTGATTTATTCTTATTATTAATAATATAAATTATTATTACTATAGTATTATTATTGTATTTACTACCCCCGGCATCGCATTAGGATGACTTTTCAGGCTGCTGCAATGTTAAATGCAGTGATCGCCTTGCATTAAAGAAATATTGCAACACCCTGCGATGTGAAATGCAATAATAATCCTGCAAAACCTCTCAAATGTTAAACGTGACTAATGCATCGTATTAGGATAACTTTGCAGGCTACTGCAATGTTAAATGCAGTGATGGCCTTGCATTAAAGTCATCTAGCGACCCCCAATGGATGTTATATGCATTAAATTAATTGCAATAATTTTGCAAAACCTCTCAAATGTTAAATGCAACAAATGCATCGCATTAGGATGACTTTTCAGGCTGCTGCAATGTTAAATGCAGTGATCGCCTTGCATTAAAGAAATATTGCAACACCCTGCGATGTGAAATGCAATAATAATCCTGCAAAACCTCTCAAATGTTAAACGTGACTAATGCATCGTATTAGGATAACTTTGCAGGCTACTGCAATGTTAAATGCAGTGATGGCCTTGCATTAAAGTCATCTAGCGACCCCCAATGGATGTTATATGCATTAAATTAATTGCAATAATTTTGCAAAACCTCTCAAATGTTAAATGCAACAAATGCATCGCATTAGGATGACTTTTCAGGCTGCTGCAATGTTAAATGCAGTGATCGCCTTGCATTAAAGAAATATTGCAACACCCTGCGATGTGAAATGCAATAATAATCCTGCAAAACCTCTCAAATGTTAAACGGGACTAATGCATCGTATTAGGATAACTTTGCAGGCTGCTGCAATGTTAAATGCAGTGATGGCCTTGCATTAAAGTCATCTAGCGACCCACAGTGGGTGTTAAATGCATTAAATTAATTGCAATAATTTTGCAAAACCTCTCAAATGTTAAATGCAACAAATGCATCGCATTAGGATGACTTTTCAGGCTGCTGCAATGTTAAATGCAGTGATCGCCTTGCATTAAAGAAATATTGCAACACCCTGCGATGTGAAATGCAATAATAATAATCCTGCAAAACCTCTCAAATGTTAAATGCGACTAATGCATCGTATTAGGATAACTTTGCAGGCTGCTGCATTGTTAAATGCAGCGCTGGCGTTGCATTAAAGCAATATTGCAACCCCCTGGGATGTTAAATGCAATAAAATTAATTGCAATAATTTTGCAAATCCTCTCAAATGTTAAATGCAATTAGGCTCCTGCAATGTTAAATGCAGCGCAGGCCTTGCATTAAAGCAAAATTGCAGCTGTTCTGGGGTATTAAACGCATTAAAATCATTGTAATAATCATGCAAAATCTCTCAAATTCCTGACATCCATATCATATTATAGGAAGGATGTCGACAAAATGGAGAGGGTACAGAGGAGATTTACTAGAATGTTGCCTGGGTTTCAGCACTTAGGCTACAGAGAGAGGTTGAACAGGTTGGGTCTTTATTCTTTGGAGCGTAGAAGGTTGAGGGGGGACTTGATAGAGGTTTTTAAAATTATGAGAGGGACGGACAGAGTTGACGTGGGTAGGCTTTTCCCTTTGAGAGTGGGGAAGATTCCAACAAGGGGACATAGCTTCAGAATTGAGGGACAAAGGTTTAGGGGTAACATGAGGGGGAACTTCTTTACTCAGAGGGTTGTGGCTGTATGGAATGGGCTTCCGGTGGAAGTGGTGGAGGCTGGCTCGATTTTATTATTTAAGAGTAAATTGGATAGGTATATGGATAGGAGGGGATTGGAGGGTTATGGTCTGAGTGCAGGTAGATGAGACTAGGTCAGGGAGAATGGTCGGCGTGGACTGGTAGGGCCGGACAGGCCTGTTTCCATGCTGTAGTTGTTATATGTTATATGTTATATCATATCATATCATATATATACAGCCGGAAACAGGCCTTTTCGGCCCTCCAAGTCCGTGCCGCCCAGTGATCCCCGTACATTAACACTATCCTACACCCACTAGGGACAATTTTTACATTTACCCAGTCAATTAACCTACATACCTGCATCCACCCACCCACCCACCGATCGATCAATCAATCAATCTTTGATTTATTCTTATTATTAATAATATAAATTATTATTACTATAGTATTATTATTGTATTTACTACCCCCGGCATCGCATTAGGATGACTTTTCAGGCTGCTGCAATGTTAAATGCAGTGATCGCCTTGCATTAAAGAAATATTGCAACACCCTGCGATGTGAAATGCAATAATAATCCTGCAAAACCTCTCAAATGTTAAACGTGACTAATGCATCGTATTAGGATAACTTTGCAGGCTACTGCAATGTTAAATGCAGTGATGGCCTTGCATTAAAGTCATCTAGCGACCCCCAATGGATGTTATATGCATTAAATAAATTGCAATAATTTTGCAAAACCTCTCAAATGTTAAATGCAACAAATGCATCGCATTAGGATGACTTTTCAGGCTGCTGCAATGTTAAATGCAGTGATCGCCTTGCATTAAAGAAATATTGCAACACCCTGCGATGTGAAATGCAATAATAATCCTGCAAAACCTTTCAAATGTTAAACGGGACTAATGCATCGTATTAGGATAACTTTGCAGGCTGCTGCAATGTTAAATGCAGTGATGGCCTTGCATTAAAGTCATCTAGCGACCCACAGTGGGTGTTAAATGCATTAAATTAATTGCAATAATTTTGCAAAACCTCTCAAATGTTAAATGCAACAAATGCATCGCATTAGGATGACTTTTCAGGCTGCTGCAATGTTAAATGCAGTGATCGCCTTGCATTAAAGAAATATTGCAACACCCTGCGATGTGAAATGCAATAATAATAATCCTGCAAAACCTCTCAAATGTTAAATGCGACTAATGCATCGTATTAGGATAACTTTGCAGGCTGCTGCATTGTTAAATGCAGCGCTGGCGTTGCATTAAAGCAATATTGCAACCCCCTGGGATGTTAAATGCAATAAAATTAATTGCAATAATTTTGCAAATCCTCTCAAATGTTAAATGCAATTAGGCTCCTGCAATGTTAAATGCAGCGCAGGCCTTGCATTAAAGCAAAATTGCAGCTGTTCTGGGGTATTAAACGCATTAAAATCATTGTAATAATCATGCAAAATCTCTCAAATTCCTGACATCCATCCACCCACCCACCCACCCACCGATCGATCAATCAATCAATCTTTGATTTATTCTTATTATTAATAATATAAATTATTATTACTATAGTATTATTATTGTATTTACTACCCCCGGCATCGCATTAGGATGACTTTTCAGGCTGCTGCAATGTTAAATGCAGTGATCGCCTTGCATTAAAGAAATATTGCAACACCCTGCGATGTGAAATGCAATAATAATCCTGCAAAACCTCTCAAATGTTAAACGTGACTAATGCATCGTATTAGGATAACTTTGCAGGCTACTGCAATGTTAAATGCAGTGATGGCCTTGCATTAAAGTCATCTAGCGACCCCCAATGTATGTTATATGCATTAAATTAATTGCAATAATTTTGCAAAACCTCTCAAATGTTAAATGCAACAAATGCATCGCATTAGGATGACTTTTCAGGCTGCTGCAATGTTAAATGCAGTGATCGCCTTGCATTAAAGAAATATTGCAACACCCTGCGATGTGAAATGCAATAATAATCCTGCAAAACCTCTCAAATGTTAAACGTGACTAATGCATCGTATTAGGATAACTTTGCAGGCTACTGCAATGTTAAATGCAGTGATGGCCTTGCATTAAAGTCATCTAGCGACCCCCAATGGATGTTATATGCATTAAATTAATTGCAATAATTTTGCAAAACCTCTCAAATGTTAAATGCAACAAATGCATCGCATTAGGATGACTTTTCAGGCTGCTGCAATGTTAAATGCAGTGATCGCCTTGCATTAAAGAAATATTGCAACACCCTGCGATGTGAAATGCAATAATAATCCTGCAAAACCTCTCAAATGTTAAACGGGACTAATGCATCGTATTAGGATAACTTTGCAGGCTGCTGCAATGTTAAATGCAGTGATGGCCTTGCATTAAAGTCATCTAGCGACCCACAGTGGGTGTTAAATGCATTAAATTAATTGCAATAATTTTGCAAAACCTCTCAAATGTTAAATGCAACAAATGCATCGCATTAGGATGACTTTTCAGGCTGCTGCAATGTTAAATGCAGTGATCGCCTTGCATTAATGAAATATTGCAACACCCTGCGATGTGAAATGCAATAATAATAATCCTGCAAAACCTCTCAAATGTTAAATGCGACTAATGCATCGTATTAGGATAACTTTGCAGGCTGCTGCATTGTTAAATGCAGCGCTGGCGTTGCATTAAAGCAATATTGCAACCCCCTGGGATGTTAAATGCAATAAAATTAATTGCAATAATTTTGCAAATCCTCTCAAATGTTAAATGCAATTAGGCTCCTGCAATGTTAAATGCAGCGCAGGCCTTGCATTAAAGCAAAATTGCAGCTGTTCTGGGGTATTAAACGCATTAAAATCATTGTAATAATCATGCAAAATCTCTCAAATTCCTGACATCCATCCACCCACCCACCCACCCACCGATCGATCAATCAATCAATCTTTGATTTATTCTTATTATTAATAATATAAATTATTATTACTATAGTATTATTATTGTATTTACTACCCCCGGCATCGCATTAGGATGACTTTTCAGGCTGCTGCAATGTTAAATGCAGTGATCGCCTTGCATTAAAGAAATATTGCAACACCCTGCGATGTGAAATGCAATAATAATCCTGCAAAACCTCTCAAATGTTAAACGTGACTAATGCATCGTATTAGGATAACTTTGCAGGCCACTGCAATGTTAAATGCAGTGATGGCCTTGCATTAAAGTCATCTAGCGACCCCCAATGGATGTTATATGCATTAAATTAATTGCAATAATTTTGCAAAACCTCTCAAATGTTAAATGCAACAAATGCATCGCATTAGGATGACTTTTCAGGCTGCTGCAATGTTAAATGCAGTGATCGCCTTGCATTAAAGAAATATTGCAACACCCTGCGATGTGAAATGCAATAATAATCCTGCAAAACCTCTCAAATGTTAAACGTGACTAATGCATCGTATTAGGATAACTTTGCAGGCTACTGCAATGTTAAATGCAGTGATGGCCTTGCATTAAAGTCATCTAGCGACCCCCAATGGATGTTATATGCATTAAATTAATTGCAATAATTTTGCAAAACCTCTCAAATGTTAAATGCAACAAATGCATCGCATTAGGATGACTTTTCAGGCTGCTGCAATGTTAAATGCAGTGATCGCCTTGCATTAAAGAAATATTGCAACACCCTGCGATGTGAAATGCAATAATAATCCTGCAAAACCTCTCAAATGTTAAACGTGACTAATGCATCGTATTAGGATAACTTTGCAGGCTACTGCAATGTTAAATGCAGTGATGGCCTTGCATTAAAGTCATCTAGCGACCCCCAATGGATGTTATATGCATTAAATTAATTGCAATAATTTTGCAAAACCTCTCAAATGTTAAATGCAACAAATGCATCGCATTAGGATGACTTTTCAGGCTGCTGCAATGTTAAATGCAGTGATCGCCTTGCATTAAAGAAATATTGCAACACCCTGCGATGTGAAATGCAATAATAATCCTGCAAAACCTCTCAAATGTTAAACGGGACTAATGCATCGTATTAGGATAACTTTGCAGGCTGCTGCAATGTTAAATGCAGTGATGGCCTTGCATTAAAGTCATCTAGCGACCCACAGTGGGTGTTAAATGCATTAAATTAATTGCAATAATTTTGCAAAACCTCTCAAATGTTAAATGCAACAAATGCATCGCATTAGGATGACTTTTCAGGCTGCTGCAATGTTAAATGCAGTGATCGCCTTGCATTAAAGAAATATTGCAACACCCTGCGATGTGAAATGCAATAATAATCCTGCAAAACCTCTCAAATGTTAAACGTGACTAATGCATCGTATTAGGATAACTTTGCAGGCTACTGCAATGTTAAATGCAGTGATGGCCTTGCATTAAAGTCATCTAGCGACCCCCAATGGATGTTATATGCATTAAATTAATTGCAATAATTTTGCAAAACCTCTCAAATGTTAAATGCAACAAATGCATCGCATTAGGATGACTTTTCAGGCTGCTGCAATGTTAAATGCAGTGATCGCCTTGCATTAAAGAAATATTGCAACACCCTGCGATGTGAAATGCAATAATAATCCTGCAAAACCTCTCAAATGTTAAACGTGACTAATGCATCGTATTAGGATAACTTTGCAGGCTACTGCAATGTTAAATGCAGTGATGGCCTTGCATTAAAGTCATCTAGCGACCCCCAATGGATGTTATATGCATTAAATTAATTGCAATAATTTTGCAAAACCTCTCAAATGTTAAATGCAACAAATGCATCGCATTAGGATGACTTTTCAGGCTGCTGCAATGTTAAATGCAGTGATCGCCTTGCATTAAAGAAATATTGCAACACCCTGCGATGTGAAATGCAATAATAATCCTGCAAAACCTCTCAAATGTTAAACGGGACTAATGCATCGTATTAGGATAACTTTGCAGGCTGCTGCAATGTTAAATGCAGTGATGGCCTTGCATTAAAGTCATCTAGCGACCCACAGTGGGTGTTAAATGCATTAAATTAATTGCAATAATTTTGCAAAACCTCTCAAATGTTAAATGCAACAAATGCATCGCATTAGGATGACTTTTCAGGCTGCTGCAATGTTAAATGCAGTGATCGCCTTGCATTAAAGAAATATTGCAACACCCTGCGATGTGAAATGCAATAATAATAATCCTGCAAAACCTCTCAAATGTTAAATGCGACTAATGCATCGTATTAGGATAACTTTGCAGGCTGCTGCATTGTTAAATGCAGCGCTGGCGTTGCATTAAAGCAATATTGCAACCCCCTGGGATGTTAAATGCAATAAAATTAATTGCAATAATTTTGCAAATCCTCTCAAATGTTAAATGCAATTAGGCTCCTGCAATGTTAAATGCAGCGCAGGCCTTGCATTAAAGCAAAATTGCAGCTGTTCTGGGGTATTAAACGCATTAAAATCATTGTAATAATCATGCAAAATCTCTCAAATTCCTGACATCCATCCACCCACCCACCCACCGATCGATCAATCAATCAATCTTTGATTTATTCTTATTATTAATAATATAAATTATTATTATTATAGTATTATTATTGTATTTACTACCCCCGGCATCGCATTAGGATGACTTTTCAGGCTGCTGCAATGTTAAATGCAGTGATCGCCTTGCATTAAAGAAATATTGCAACACCCTGCGATGTGAAATGCAATAATAATCCTGCAAAACCTCTCAAATGTTAAACGTGACTAATGCATCGTATTAGGATAACTTTGCAGGCTACTGCAATGTTAAATGCAGTGATGGCCTTGCATTAAAGTCATCTAGCGACCCCCAATGGATGTTATATGCATTAAATTAATTGCAATAATTTTGCAAAACCTCTCAAATATTAAATGCAACAAATGCATCGCATTAGGATGACTTTTCAGGCTGCTGCAATGTTAAATGCAGTGATCGCCTTGCATTAAAGAAATATTGCAACACCCTGCGATGTGAAATGCAATAATAATAATCCTGCAAAACCTCTCAAATGTTAAACGTGACTAATGCATCGTATTAGGATAACTTTGCAGGCTACTGCAATGTTAAATGCAGTGATGGCCTTGCATTAAAGTCATCTAGCGACCCCCAATGGATGTTATATGCATTAAATTAATTGCAATAATTTTGCAAAACCTCTCAAATGTTAAATGCAACAAATGCATCGCATTAGGATGACTTTTCAGGCTGCTGCAATGTTAAATGCAGTGATCGCCTTGCATTAAAGAAATATTGCAACACCCTGCGATGTGAAATGCAATAATAATCCTGCAAAACCTCTCAAATGTTAAACGTGACTAATGCATCGTATTAGGATAACTTTGCAGGCTGCTGCAATGTTAAATGCAGTGATGGCCTTGCATTAAAGTCATCTAGCGACCCACAGTGGGTGTTAAATGCATTAAATTAATTGCAATAATTTTGCAAAACCTCTCAAATGTTAAATGCAACAAATGCATCGCATTAGGATGACTTTTCAGGCTGCTGCAATGTTAAATGCAGTGATCGCCTTGCATTAAAGAAATATTGCAACACCCTGCGATGTGAAATGCAATAATAATAATCCTGCAAAACCTCTCAAATGTTAAATGCGACTAATGCATCGTATTAGGATAACTTTGCAGGCTGCTGCATTGTTAAATGCAGCGCTGGCGTTGCATTAAAGCAATATTGCAACCCCCTGGGATGTTAAATGCAATAAAATTAATTGCAATAATTTTGCAAATCCTCTCAAATGTTAAATGCAATTAGGCTCCTGCAATGTTAAATGCAGCGCAGGCCTTGCATTAAAGCAAAATTGCAGCTGTTCTGGGGTATTAAACGCATTAAAATCATTGTAATAATCATGCAAAATCTCTCAAATTCCTGACATCCATCCACCCACCCACCCACCCACCGATCGATCAATCAATCAATCTTTGATTTATTCTTATTATTAATAATATAAATTATTATTACTATAGTATTATTATTGTATTTACTACCCCCGGCATCGCATTAGGATGACTTTTCAGTTTGCTGCAATGTTAAATGCAGTGATCGCCTTGCATTAAAGAAATATTGCAACACCCTGCGATGTGAAATGCAATAATAATCCTGCAAAACCTCTCAAATGTTAAACGTGACTAATGCATCGTATTAGGATAACTTTGCAGGCTACTGCAATGTTAAATGCAGTGATGGCCTTGCATTAAAGTCATCTAGCGACCCCCAATGGATGTTATATGCATTAAATTAATTGCAATAATTTTGCAAAACCTCTCAAATGTTAAATGCAACAAATGCATCGCATTAGGATGACTTTTCAGGCTGCTGCAATGTTAAATGCAGTGATCGCCTTGCATTAAAGAAATATTGCAACACCCTGCGATGTGAAATGCAATAATAATCCTGCAAAACCTCTCAAATGTTAAACGGGACTAATGCATCGTATTAGGATAACTTTGCAGGCTGCTGCAATGTTAAATGCAGTGATGGCCTTGCATTAAAGTCATCTAGCGACCCACAGTGGGTGTTAAATGCATTAAATTAATTGCAATAATTTTGCAAAACCTCTCAAATGTTAAATGCAACAAATGCATCGCATTAGGATGACTTTTCAGGCTGCTGCAATGTTAAATGCAGTGATCGCCTTGCATTAAAGAAATATTGCAACACCCTGCGATGTGAAATGCAATAATAATAATCCTGCAAAACCTCTCAAATGTTAAATGCGACTAATGCATCGTATTAGGATAACTTTGCAGGCTGCTGCATTGTTAAATGCAGCGCTGGCGTTGCATTAAAGCAATATTGCAACCCCCTGGGATGTTAAATGCAATAAAATTAATTGCAATAATTTTGCAAATCCTCTCAAATGTTAAATGCAATTAGGCTCCTGCAATGTTAAATGCAGCGCAGGCCTTGCATTAAAGCAAAATTGCAGCTGTTCTGGGGTATTAAACGCATTAAAATCATTGTAATAATCATGCAAAATCTCTCAAATTCCTGACATCCATATCATATCATATCACATCATATATATACAGCCGGAAACAGGCCTTTTCGGCCCTCCAAGTCCGTGCCGCCCAGTGATCCCCGTACATTAACACTATCCTACACCGACTAGGGACAATTTTTACATTTACCCAGTCAATTAACCTACATACCTGCATCCACCCACCCACCCACCGATCGATCAATCAATCAATCTTTGATTTATTCTTATTATTAATAATATAAATTATTATTACTATAGTATTATTATTGTATTTACTACCCCCGGCATCGCATTAGGATGACTTTTCAGGCTGCTGCAATGTTAAATGCAGTGATCGCCTTGCATTAAAGAAATATTGCAACACCCTGCGATGTGAAATGCAATAATAATAATCCTGCAAAACCTCTCAAATGTTAAATGCGACTAATGCATCGTATTAGGATAACTTTGCAGGCTGCTGCATTGTTAAATGCAGCGCTGGCGTTGCATTAAAGCAATATTGCAACCCCCTGGGATGTTAAATGCAATAAAATTAATTGCAATAATTTTGCAAATCCTCTCAAATGTTAAATGCAATTAGGCTCCTGCAATGTTAAATGCAGCGCAGGCCTTGCATTAAAGCAAAATTGCAGCTGTTCTGGGGTATTAAACGCATTAAAATCATTGTAATAATCATGCAAAATCTCTCAAATTCCTGACATCCATCCACCCACCCACCCACCCACCGATCGATCAATCAATCAATCTTTGATTTATTCTTATTATTAATAATATAAATTATTATTACTATAGTATTATTATTGTATTTACTACCCCCGGCATCGCATTAGGATGACTTTTCAGGCTGCTGCAATGTTAAATGCAGTGATCGCCTTGCATTAAAGAAATATTGCAACACCCTGCGATGTGAAATGCAATAATAATCCTGCAAAACCTCTCAAATGTTAAACGTGACTAATGCATCGTATTAGGATAACTTTGCAGGCTACTGCAATGTTAAATGCAGTGATGGCCTTGCATTAAAGTCATCTAGCGACCCCCAATGGATGTTATATGCATTAAATTAATTGCAATAATTTTGCAAAACCTCTCAAATGTTAAATGCAACAAATGCATCGCATTAGGATGACTTTTCAGGCTGCTGCAATGTTAAATGCAGTGATCGCCTTGCATTAAAGAAATATTGCAACACCCTGCGATGTGAAATGCAATAATAATCCTGCAAAACCTCTCAAATGTTAAACGGGACTAATGCATCGTATTAGGATAACTTTGCAGGCTGCTGCAATGTTAAATGCAGTGATGGCCTTGCATTAAAGTCATCTAGCGACCCACAGTGGGTGTTAAATGCATTAAATTAATTGCAATAATTTTGCAAAACCTCTCAAATGTTAAATGCAACAAATGCATCGCATTAGGATGACTTTTCAGGCTGCTGCAATGTTAAATGCAGTGATCGCCTTGCATTAAAGAAATATTGCAACACCCTGCGATGTGAAATGCAATAATAATAATCCTGCAAAACCTCTCAAATGTTAAATGCGACTAATGCATCGTATTAGGATAACTTTGCAGGCTGCTGCATTGTTAAATGCAGCGCTGGCGTTGCATTAAAGCAATATTGCAACCCCCTGGGATGTTAAATGCAATAAAATTAATTGCAATAATTTTGCAAATCCTCTCAAATGTTAAATGCAATTAGGCTCCTGCAATGTTAAATGCAGCGCAGGCCTTGCATTAAAGCAAAATTGCAGCTGTTCTGGGGTATTAAACGCATTAAAATCATTGTAATAATCATGCAAAATCTCTCAAATTCCTGACATCCATATCATATCATATCACATCATATATATACAGCCGGAAACAGGCCTTTTCGGCCCTCCAAGTCCGTGCCGCCCAGTGATCCCCGTACATTAACACTATCCTACACCGACTAGGGACAATTTTTACATTTACCCAGTCAATTAACCTACATACCTGCATCCACCCACCCACCCACCGATCGATCAATCAATCAATCTTTGATTTATTCTTATTATTAATAATATAAATTATTATTACTATAGTATTATTATTGTATTTACTACCCCCGGCATCGCATTAGGATGACTTTTCAGGCTGCTGCAATGTTAAATGCAGTGATCGCCTTGCATTAAAGAAATATTGCAACACCCTGCGATGTGAAATGCAATAATAATAATCCTGCAAAACCTCTCAAATGTTAAATGCGACTAATGCATCGTATTAGGATAACTTTGCAGGCTGCTGCATTGTTAAATGCAGCGCTGGCGTTGCATTAAAGCAATATTGCAACCCCCTGGGATGTTAAATGCAATAAAATTAATTGCAATAATTTTGCAAATCCTCTCAAATGTTAAATGCAATTAGGCTCCTGCAATGTTATATGCAGCGCAGGCCTTGCATTAAAGCAAAATTGCAGCTGTTCGGGGGTATTAAACGCATTAAAATCATTGTAATAATCATGCAAAATCTCTCAAATTCCTGACATCCATCCACCCACCCACCAACCCACCGATCGATCAATCAATCAATCTTTGATTTATTCTTATTATTAATAATATAAATTATTATTACTATAGTATTATTATTGTATTTACTACCCCCGGCATCGCATTAGGATGACTTTTCAGGCTGCTGCAATGTTAAATGCAGTGATCGCCTTGCATTAAAGAAATATTGCAACACCCTGCGATGTGAAATGCAATAATAATCCTGCAAAACCTCTCAAATGTTAAACGTGACTAATGCATCGTATTAGGATAACTTTGCAGGCTACTGCAATGTTAAATGCAGTGATGGCCTTGCATTAAAGTCATCTAGCGACCCCCAATGGATGTTATATGCATTAAATTAATTGCAATAATTTTGCAAAACCTCTCAAATGTTAAATGCAACAAATGCATCGCATTAGGATGACTTTTCAGGCTGCTGCAATGTTAAATGCAGTGATCGCCTTGCATTAAAGAAATATTGCAACACCCTGCGATGTGAAATGCAATAATAATCCTGCAAAACCTCTCAAATGTTAAACGGGACTAATGCATCGTATTAGGATAACTTTGCAGGCTGCTGCAATGTTAAATGCAGTGATGGCCTTGCATTAAAGTCATCTAGCGACCCACAGTGGGTGTTAAATGCATTAAATTAATTGCAATAATTTTGCAAAACCTCTCAAATGTTAAATGCAACAAATGCATCGCATTAGGATGACTTTTCAGGCTGCTGCAATGTTAAATGCAGTGATCGCCTTGCATTAAAGAAATATTGCAACACCCTGCGATGTGAAATGCAATAATAATAATCCTGCAAAACCTCTCAAATGTTAAATGCGACTAATGCATCGTATTAGGATAACTTTGCAGGCTGCTGCATTGTTAAATGCAGCGCTGGCGTTGCATTAAAGCAATATTGCAACCCCCTGGGATGTTAAATGCAATAAAATTAATTGCAATAATTTTGCAAATCCTCTCAAATGTTAAATGCAATTAGGCTCCTGCAATGTTAAATGCAGCGCAGGCCTTGCATTAAAGCAAAATTGCAGCTGTTCTGGGGTATTAAACGCATTAAAATCATTGTAATAATCATGCAAAATCTCTCAAATTCCTGACATCCATCCACCCACCCACCCACCCACCGATCGATCAATCAATCAATCTTTGATTTATTCTTATTATTAATAATATAAATTAATATTACTATAGTATTATTATTGTATTTACTACCCCCGGCATCGCATTAGGATGACTTTTCAGGCTGCTGCAATGTTAAATGCAGTGATCGCCTTGCATTAAAGAAATATTGCAACACCCTGCGATGTGAAATGCAATAATAATCCTGCAAAACCTCTCAAATGTCAAACGTGACTAATGCATCGTATTAGGATAACTTTGCAGGCTACTGCAATGTTAAATGCAGTGATGGCCTTGCATTAAAGTCATCTAGCGACCCCCAATGGATGTTATATGCATTAAATTAATTGCAATAATTTTGCAAAACCTCTCAAATGTTAAATGCAACAAATGCATCGCATTAGGATGACTTTTCAGGCTGCTGCAATGTTAAATGCAGTGATCGCCTTGCATTAAAGAAATATTGCAACACCCTGCGATGTGAAATGCAATAATAATCCTGCAAAACCTCTCAAATGTTAAACGTGACTAATGCATCGTATTAGGATAACTTTGCAGGCTACTGCAATGTTAAATGCAGTGATGGCCTTGCATTAAAGTCATCTAGCGACCCCCAATGGATGTTATATGCATTAAATTAATTGCAATAATTTTGCAAAACCTCTCAAATGTTAAATGCAACAAATGCATCGCATTAGGATGACTTTTAAGGCTGCTGCAATGTTAAATGCAGTGATCGCCTTGCATTAAAGAAATATTGCAACACCCTGCGATGTGAAATGCAATAATAATCCTGCAAAACCTCTCAAATGTTAAACGGGACTAATGCATCGTATTAGGATAACTTTGCAGGCTGCTGCAATGTTAAATGCAGTGATGGCCTTGCATTAAAGTCATCTAGCGACCCACAGTGGGTGTTAAATGCATTAAATTAATTGCAATAATTTTGCAAAACCTCTCAAATGTTAAATGCAACAAATGCATCGCATTAGGATGACTTTTCAGGCTGCTGCAATGTTAAATGCAGTGATCGCCTTGCATTAAAGAAATATTGCAACACCCTGCGATGTGAAATGCAATAATAATAATCCTGCAAAACCTCTCAAATGTTAAATGCGACTAATGCATCGTATTAGGATAACTTTGCAGGCTGCTGCATTGTTAAATGCAGCGCTGGCGTTGCATTAAAGCAATATTGCAACCCCCTGGGATGTTAAATGCAATAAAATTAATTGCAATAATTTTGCAAATCCTCTCAAATGTTAAATGCAATTAGGCTCCTGCAATGTTAAATGCAGCGCAGGCCTTGCATTAAAGCAAAATTGCAGCTGTTCTGGGGTATTAAACGCATTAAAATCATTGTAATAATCATGCCAAATCTCTCAAATTCCTGACATCCATCCACCCACCCACCCACCCACCGATCGATCAATCAATCAATCTTTGATTTATTCTTATTATTAATAATATAAATTATTATTACTATAGTATTATTATTGTATTTACTACCCCCGGCATCGCATTAGGATGACTTTTCAGGCTGCTGCAATGTTAAATGCAGTGATCGCCTTGCATTAAAGAAATATTGCAACACCCTGCGATGTGAAATGCAATAATAATCCTGCAAAACCTCTCAAATGTTAAACGTGACTAATGCATCGTATTAGGATAACTTTGCAGGCTACTGCAATGTTAAATGCAGTGATGGCCTTGCATTAAAGTCATCTAGCGACCCCCAATGGATGTTATATGCATTAAATTAATTGCAATAATTTTGCAAAACCTCTCAAATGTTAAATGCAACAAATGCATCGCATTAGGATGACTTTTCAGGCTGCTGCAATGTTAAATGCAGTGATCGCCTTGCATTAAAGAAATATTGCAACACCCTGCGATGTGAAATGCAATAATAATCCTGCAAAACCTCTCAAATG
Organism: Rhinoraja longicauda; assembly: GCF_053455715.1. Lineage (NCBI taxonomy): Eukaryota > Metazoa > Chordata > Chondrichthyes > Rajiformes > Arhynchobatidae > Rhinoraja > Rhinoraja longicauda. Next base: position 212,903 of record NW_027601373.1, read on the forward strand.
TTAAACGTGACTAATGCATCGTATTAGGATAACTTTGCAGGCTACTGCAATGTTAAATGCAGTGATGGCCTTGCATTAAAGTCATCTAGCGACCCCCAATGGATGTTATATGCATTAAATTAATTGCAATAATTTTGCAAAACCTCTCAAATGTTAAATGCAACAAATGCATCGCATTAGGATGACTTTTCAGGCTGCTGCAATGTTAAATGCAGTGATCGCCTTGCATTAAAGAAATATTGCAACACCCTGCGATGTGAAATGCAATAATAATCCTGCAAAACCTCTCAAATGTTAAACGGGACTAATGCATCGTATTAGGATAACTTTGCAGGCTGCTGCAATGTTAAATGCAGTGATGGCCTTGCATTAAAGTCATCTAGCGACCCACAGTGGGTGTTAAATGCATTAAATTAATTGCAATAATTTTGCAAAACCTCTCAAATGTTAAATGCAACAAATGCATCGCATTAGGATGACTTTTCAGGCTGCTGCAATGTTAAATGCAGTGATCGCCTTGCATTAAAGAAATATTGCAACACCCTGCGATGTGAAATGCAATAATAATAATCCTGCAAAACCTCTCAAATGTTAAATGCGACTAATGCATCGTATTAGGATAACTTTGCAGGCTGCTGCATTGTTAAATGCAGCGCTGGCGTTGCATTAAAGCAATATTGCAACCCCCTGGGATGTTAAATGCAATAAAATTAATTGCAATAATTTTGCAAATCCTCTCAAATGTTAAATGCAATTAGGCTCCTGCAATGTTAAATGCAGCGCAGGCCTTGCATTAAAGCAAAATTGCAGCTGTTCTGGGGTATTAAACGCATTAAAATCATTGTAATAATCATGCAAAATCTCTCAAATTCCTGACATCCATCCACCCACCCACCCACCCACCGATCGATCAATCAATCAATCTTTGATTTATTCTTATTATTAATAATATAAATTATTATTACTATAGTATTATTATTGTATTTACTACCCCCGGCATCGCATTAGGATGACTTTTCAGGCTGCTGCAATGTTAAATGCAGTGATCGCCTTGCATTAAAGAAATATTGCAACACCCTGCGATGTGAAATGCAATAATAATCCTGCAAAACCTCTCAAATGTTAAACGTGACTAATGCATCGTATTAGGATAACTTTGCAGGCTACTGCAATGTTAAATGCAGTGATGGCCTTGCATTAAAGTCATCTAGCGACCCCCAATGGATGTTATATGCATTAAATTAATTGCAATAATTTTGCAAAACCTCTCAAATGTTAAATGCAACAAATGCATCGCATTAGGATGACTTTTCAGGCTGCTGCAATGTTAAATGCAGTGATCGCCTTGCATTAAAGAAATATTGCAACACCCTGCGATGTGAAATGCAATAATAATCCTGCAAAACCTCTCAAATGTTAAACGTGACTAATGCATCGTATTAGGATAACTTTGCAGGCTACTGCAATGTTAAATGCAGTGATGGCCTTGCATTAAAGTCATCTAGCGACCCCCAATGGATGTTATATGCATTAAATTAATTGCAATAATTTTGCAAAACCTCTCAAATGTTAAATGCAACAAATGCATCGCATTAGGATGACTTTTCAGGCTGCTGCAATGTTAAATGCAGTGATCGCCTTGCATTAAAGAAATATTGCAACACCCTGCGATGTGAAATGCAATAATAATCCTGCAAAACCTCTCAAATGTTAAACGGGACTAATGCATCGTATTAGGATAACTTTGCAGGCTGCTGCAATGTTAAATGCAGTGATGGCCTTGCATTAAAGTCATCTAGCGACCCACAGTGGGTGTTAAATGCATTAAATTAATTGCAATAATTTTGCAAAACCTCTCAAATGTTAAATGCAACAAATGCATCGCATTAGGATGACTTTTCAGGCTGCTGCAATGTTAAATGCAGTGATCGCCTTGCATTAAAGAAATATTGCAACACCCTGCGATGTGAAATGCAATAATAATAATCCTGCAAAACCTCTCAAATGTTAAATGCGACTAATGCATCGTATTAGGATAACTTTGCAGGCTGCTGCATTGTTAAATGCAGCGCTGGCGTTGCATTAAAGCAATATTGCAACCCCCTGGGATGTTAAATGCAATAAAATTAATTGCAATAATTTTGCAAATCCTCTCAAATGTTAAATGCAATTAGGCTCCTGCAATGTTAAATGCAGCGCAGGCCTTGCATTAAAGCAAAATTGCAGCTGTTCTGGGGTATTAAACGCATTAAAATCATTGTAATAATCATGCAAAATCTCTCAAATTCCTGACATCCATATCATATCATATCATATCATATATATACAGCCGGAAACAGGCCTTTTCGGCCCTCCAAGTCCGTGCCGCCCAGTGATCCCCGTACATTAACACTATCCTACACCCACTAGGGACAATTTTTACATTTACCCAGTCAATTAACCTACATACCTGCATCCACCCACCCACCCACCGATCGATCAATCAATCAATCTTTGATTTATTCTTATTATTAATAATATAAATTATTATTACTATAGTATTATTATTGTATTTACTACCCCCGGCATCGCATTAGGATGACTTTTCAGGCTGCTGCAATGTTAAATGCAGTGATCGCCTTGCATTAAAGAAATATTGCAACACCCTGCGATGTGAAATGCAATAATAATCCTGCAAAACCTCTCAAATGTTAAACGTGACTAATGCATCGTATTAGGATAACTTTGCAGGCTACTGCAATGTTAAATGCAGTGATGGCCTTGCATTAAAGTCATCTAGCGACCCCCAATGGATGTTATATGCATTAAATTAATTGCAATAATTTTGCAAAACCTCTCAAATGTTAAATGCAACAAATGCATCGCATTAGGATGACTTTTCAGGCTGCTGCAATGTTAAATGCAGTGATCGCCTTGCATTAAAGAAATATTGCAACACCCTGCGATGTGAAATGCAATAATAATCCTGCAAAACCTCTCAAATGTTAAACAGGACTAATGCATCGTATTAGGATAACTTTGCAGGCTGCTGCAATGTTAAATGCAGTGATGGCCTTGCATTAAAGTCATCTAGCGACCCACAGTGGGTGTTAAATGCATTAAATTAATTGCAATAATTTTGCAAAACCTCTCAAATGTTAAATGCAACAAATGCATCGCATTAGGATGACTTTTCAGGCTGCTGCAATGTTAAATGCAGTGATCGCCTTGCATTAAAGAAATATTGCAACACCCTGCAATGTGAAATGCAATAATAATAATCCTGCAAAACCTCTCAAATGTTAAATGCGACTAATGCATCGTATTAGGATAACTTTGCAGGCTGCTGCATTGTTAAATGCAGCGCTGGCATTGCATTAAAGCAATATTGCAACCCCCTGGGATGTTAAATGCAATAAAATTAATTGCAATAATTTTGCAAATCCTCTCAAATGTTAAATGCAATTAGGCTCCTGCAATGTTAAATGCAGCGCAGGCCTTGCATTAAAGCAAAATTGCAGCTGTTCTGGGGTATTAAACGCATTAAAATCATTGTAATAATCATGCAAAATCTCTCAAATTCCTGACATCCATCCACCCACCCACCCACCGATCGATCAATCAATCAATCTTTGATTTATTCTTATTATTAATAATATAAATTATTATTAGTATAGTATTATTATTGTATTTACTACCCCCGGCATCGCATTAGGATGACTTTTCAGGCTGCTGCAATGTTAAATGCAGGTGATCGCCTTGCATTAAAGAAATATTGCAACACCCTGCGATGTGAAATGCAATAATAATCCTGCAAAACCTCTCAAATGTTAAACGTGACTAATGCATCGTATTAGGATAACTTTGCAGGCTACTGCAATGTTAAATGCAGTGATGGCCTTGCATTAAAGTCATCTAGCGACCCCCAATGGATGTTATATGCATTAAATTAATTGCAATAATTTTGCAAAACCTCTCAAATGTTAAATGCAACAAATGCATCGCATTAGGATGACTTTTCAGGCTGCTGCAATGTTAAATGCAGTGATCGCCTTGCATTAAAGAAATATTGCAACACCCTGCGATGTGAAATGCAATAATAATCCTGCAAAACCTCTCAAATGTTAAACGGGACTAATGCATCGTATTAGGATAACTTTGCAGGCTGCTGCAATGTTAAATGCAGTGATGGCCTTGCATTAAAGTAATCTAGCGACCCACAGTGGGTGTTAAATGCATTAAATTAATTGCAATAATTTTGCAAAACCTCTCAAATGTTAAATGCAACAAATGCATCGCATTAGGATGACTTTTCAGGCTGCTGCAATGTTACATGCAGTGATCGCCTTGCATTAAAGAAATATTGCAACACCCTGCAATGTGAAATGCAATAATAATAATCCTGCAAAACCTCTCAAATGTTAAATGCGACTAATGCATCGTATTAGGATAACTTTGCAGGCTGCTGCATTGTTAAATGCAGCGCTGGCGTTGCATTAAAGCAATATTGCAACCCCCTGGGATGTTAAATGCAATAAAATTAATTGCAATAATTTTGCAAATCCTCTCAAATGTTAAATGCAATTAGGCTCCTGCAATGTTAAATGCAGCGCAGGCCTTGCATTAAAGCAAAATTGCAGCTGTTCTGGGGTATTAAACGCATTAAAATCATTGTAATAATCATGCAAAATCTCTCAAATTCCTGACATCCATCCACCCACCCACCCACCCACCGATCGATCAATCAATCAATCTTTGATTTATTCTTATTATTAATAATATAAATTATTATTACTATAGTATTATTATTGTATTTACTACCCCCGGCATCGCATTAGGATGACTTTTCAGGCTGCTGCAATGTTAAATGCAGTGATCGCCTTGCATTAAAGAAATATTGCAACACCCTGCGATGTGAAATGCAATAATAATCCTGCAAAACCTCTCAAATGTTAAACGTGACTAATGCATCGTATTAGGATAACTTTGCAGGCTACTGCAATGTTAAATGCAGTGATGGCCTTGCATTAAAGTCATCTAGCGACCCCCAATGGATGTTATATGCATTAAATTAATTGCAATAATTTTGCAAAACCTCTCAAATGTTAAATGCAACAAATGCATCGCATTAGGATGACTTTTCAGGCTGCTGCAATGTTAAATGCAGTGATCGCCTTGCATTAAAGAAATATTGCAACACCCTGCGATGTGAAATGCAATAATAATCCTGCAAAACCTCTCAAATGTTAAACGTGACTAATGCATCGTATTAGGATAACTTTGCAGGCTACTGCAATGTTAAATGCAGTGATGGCCTTGCATTAAAGTCATCTAGCGACCCCCAATGGATGTTATATGCATTAAATTAATTGCAATAATTTTGCAAAACCTCTCAAATGTTAAATGCAACAAATGCATCGCATTAGGATGACTTTTCAGGCTGCTGCAATGTTAAATGCAGTGATCGCCTTGCCATAAGTGCCACAAATTGTGTCATTCCATCAGTATTACCAAACAGTGTGTCACAGCATTAGTACTACACCACAGTTTGTCATCACCATAGTACTACCGCTCAGTGTGTCACTCCGTCGGTGAAACCACACAGTGTCTCACTGCATCAATACAACTCCATATTGTTACACTACATCGGTACTGCCCCACATCATGTCGCTCCAGTGCAACCCTAGAACGTGTCATTCCATCAGTACTCTCCGCAGTTTTGTCTTCCATCAGTACTCCCCAAAGTGTTTCACACCATCAGGACTACCTCAAATCTGCCATTCCATCCGCATTACCCCACGGTGTTCTAACCCATCGTTGCAACTCCATAGCGTGTAACTCCATCACTATTTCACCACAGTTTTTGATCGCAACAGTACTACCGCACAGCGTGTCAGTCCATCAGTATTACTGCGTCACTCCAACAGAATGTGCTATTACATCCGTGTTACTCCACATTGTGTCATTCCATCAATACACCCCCACAGTACGTCATTAAACCAGTACTACTCCACAGTGTTACACTCCATCAGTACAACACTGGAGCATGTCACTCCATCAGTACTACCATACAATATGTTATTCCATCAGTACTACACCACAGTGATGCACTCACACGCACACGCACAAACAGACACACACACACACACAAATATCGGCACTCTTACATACTCTACCGCTCTCTCACACGCAGACCGGCATGCAAACGTGCATATTTTGGGATTGAGTGTATCCTTGGATGTTCGCGGCGAGCAGCGCAGCGCAGCGTGGCCGGGAGTGTTCCCGGTGACGGGGCCAATCCCTTCAGTCGGCCCGGTCGGCCCGGCTCGCCCACCGAGAATGGCGATGGGAACCGCGCCTCGGGAGCGAGGTGGGAGCCGCGAGGAACCGCAGAGAGCGAGGTGGACCGTCGGAGAGCGAGGAAGGCCGCCGAGAACGAAGGGGCGACCCGCCGTGCGGCGGCAGGGAGCGTTTGTAACTTTGTCGGCGTCAAAATGGGGCGATACTTTTGTACTGCCTAGGTGAGGTCTGCGACATGATGTTACCGGGTTGTCTGCAAAACAAATCATTTCACTCTACCTGGGTACGTGAAAATAAAGTATCATTGAATCATTGAAATTCCTGCAACCGCATACACTAACGCATACACACACACACACACACACCGACTCATTTGCACAATCTCACACATTCACACTCGCACACACGTGCTAACACACTCTTGCACGGACTCGCACACTCGCACTGTCACACACAATCAATATCCAATGCGAGTCAGGCTGCACCTCTGGAGAAATCTAGTTGAGTATGTCAGTTCATTGCAGTTTATTGTCACGTGTACCGAGGTACCGTGAAAAGATTTTGTTGCGTGCCACCCAGTCAGTGGAAACAAAATACATTATTACAGTCGAGCCATTTACAGAGTATAGATACATGATAAGGGGATAACGTTCAGTGCAAGGTAAAGCCTTGCAAAATCCGATTGAGGATAGTCCGAGGATCAACAAAGAGGTGGATAGTAGTTCAGCATTGCTTTGTGGTTGTAGTGGAATGATTCCGTTGCCTGATAACAGCTGGGAAGACGCTGTCCCTGAAACTGGAGGTGTGCATTTTCACACTTCTATACATTTTGTCTGATGGGACAGAGGAGAAGCAGGAGTGGCAATGGTGCGACTCGTCCTTGATTATGCTGCTGGCATTGCCGAGGCAGCATGGTTTATAAATTGAGTCAATATAACGGAGGTTGGTTTGTGTGATGGTCTGGACAATTCGCAGCAATTTCTTGCGTTCTTGTATGGAGCTGTTCCTAAACCAAGCTGTGATGCATTTGATAAAATACTTTCTATGGTGCATCTATAGATGTTGGTGAGATTTGTAGAGGGCACGCCGAACTGGCTAACCCTGCTAATGACATGGATGGGTGAAGTTTCGGTTCGGGACCTTTCTTCAGACTGATTGTGGTGGGACGGGGGAACAGCAGGACAAAGCGAGTTGATCGATGAGCGGGTGAATACCGTTTTCATTGTCAGGTGCGAGGTAAGGGTTGAGCAGGATGGAATTATAAAGAAAGAGGAAGTAATATCGGTTGAAGATGTGGTGCAGGGGATGTATTGGTGCGAGTCCGGATGAAGCACGAGGAAGAGCGAGCGGGAAGTGGGAATTTGCACTTAGTTACCTAACATTGGATAATTCAAAGTTCATACCATTAGGAATTCTCTGCCTCAGAAGGCAGTGGAGGCCAATTCTCTGAATGCACTCAAGAGAGAGCTAGATAGAGCTCTTAAGGATAGCAGAGTCAGGGGGTATGGGGAGAAGGCAGGAACAGGGTACTGATTGAGAATGATCAGCCATGATCACATTGAATGGTGGTGCGTACAGGCTCGAAGGGCAGAATGGCCTCCTCCTGCACCTATTGTCTATAGTCTATTGTTGCAAGGCACCAAGGGCGGAATATGAAGTGGCATTCTTTCAGTTTGCATGTAGCTTCAGTCTGGCAATAGAGGAAGCAAAGGACAGAAAGGTCAGTGTGGGAAGGCGAGTTACAACGGGAAGATCCGGGATGCCTTGACGGAACGACGATAAGTGTTCGGCCGAACGGTCGCCGAGTCTCCACTTGACCACGCCGATGCAAAGGAGACCATATCTGGAACACCGCATGCAATAGAAGGAATTAGATGAGGTGCATGTGAACATCAGCCTCACCTGGAAGGGCTATTGAAGTGTGAGGGAACGGGGTAGAGAGACATCCCATGGTAGCTAGCCGTTTTAACCGCACTTCGCAATAAAGGCCTTGGAGAGAGAGGTGAGGGCGTGCAGGAGGAGTGTTGGGGAAAAGAGAGAGACAGATAGGGAGTACAGAGATGAAAGGAAGAGATAGCGGAGAAGACGAAAGAAGAGATGGAGGGAGAGTTAAGTAACAAAGGGAGAGTGGGAACATGAAAAGAGAGCGGAGTTCAGATCGCGTGGGTTGGCAAAACGGAGCGATGGAAGGGTCAGATAGATAGAAAGAAACGGAGGGATAAATGCAATGGGAGTGAGAAGGAGGGGGGGTTAGGAGAGAGAGGTTGACAGAGAGATGGCGGAGCCGAGCGGAAGAATAGAGATGGTAGGAGAGAGTGATAGTTCAGAGAGAGCGACAGCAGTAAGGATGGAGGGAGAGAGAAAGGGAGGAGTGAGATGTGCCGCATCATTCACTGTTTTATTTGGGTTTCGGACAATTCTGAAGCCACAATGTTTCTGTTCTCTGAGTGTCGTGAGTCTTTGGGTCGTTCCTCCTCAGAGGTGACGAAGGCAGAGAATGTTATTGTCCCGGCGCAAAATCAGCCCCACTGCAGGCAAGCAAGGAGTGAATGGTTACCTGCCTCGCCGGGAGTGTGGGGGTGAGGTTGCAGTCAGTTAAGCCGCGATCATATTGAGTGGTGAAGCAGAGTGGACGGGGCCACTTTAGTGCGAGGTGATCTGTTGATCTAATTCCTCAACCTGTGGACAAACGTCGCCCAGTCCACCTTCAAACTGGGCACCAGAAGCCCTGAGAGGGTCCCTGGAATTTGGGATTGCCTTATTGAGTAAAGCGGATTGAATGAAATCAGACAAACAACATAAGGCGGAGAGTTGGACCAGATGGAGTTTGAAGAAATATCCCATTTGCTGTAGCAATGCCGCTCCCAATTTCCATCCCTCAGCATCGCCACCATTCCCAGTCTTTGGAGTTTCTCAATCAATTCCCTGAATAAATCACGACCTGTCTCAGCAGGGATTTCATTTGGCTGATGTCATCTGTTTGCGAATCATTTCAAAATCTCTATATTTTAACTCTGTTGAAACTTCGTTGTCCCGGTGGAGACGGAAAATGGTATAAAATCTCCGGGAGTGTTCTGCCCCGGCATTTCAATTCGGAGAGATTAACGG